>NC_135233.1:77287500-77587500 GCF_051348905.1 Ranitomeya variabilis
AACCATGACTTCACGTGGTGGGATCTAAAAAAACCCAAACAAACACAAAAGTGTTTGCTTGTTTTGGATTCACTGTGAAAACCATCCACAACAAAACAATGGACCTTGCACTCAATTTTTCTGCAGACTAAGGCTATGTTCACACAGTGCAGATTATTTGCGGTTTTTTAGCGTTTTTGCGCTATAAAACTGCAAATAATCTGCATACATTAAGCATCCTATCATTTTTAATGAAATCCGCAATTTCTGTGCACATGATGTGCGTTTTTCCGCACGAAAAACACATTGCGGTAAAAATCCGGACATGCTCATTAATTTTGCGTTTTTTTTGCGGTTTTTCCACTGTCTAATGCATTGGGAAATGTTTGGGAAAAAACGCGTCAAAAACGCGTCAAAAAAGCGCAAAAAACGCATTATAAAACACATGCGGTTTTCATGCAGAAAACCGGCAGAAATGTCAGGATTTTCCCAGGAATTTTCTGCATCAATTCCTGAACGTGTGTATGGGGCCTTACAGTTGTGCTCAAAAGCTTACATACCCCAGCAAAATTTTGCTTTCTTGGCCTTTTTTTTTTTTTTTTTTCCTCAGAGAATATGAATGATAATGCCAAAACTTTCTCCATTCATGGTTAGTGGTTGGGTGAAGCCATTTATTGTCAAACTACTGTGTTTTCTCTTTTTAAATCATAATGACAACCCAAAAAATCCAAATTACCCTGATCAAAATTTTACATACCCTAGAGATTTTGGCAAGATAACATGCACAGAAAAGTTACAAATGGGTTTGAATGGGTAGTAAAAGGTAACATCCTCACATGTGACCTGTTTGTGTGTAATCATTGTGTGTGCATAAAAGCTGAGTGAGTTTCAGGGATCCAGACAGACTCGCATCTTTCATCCAGCCACTGACATTTCTGGATTGTTAGTCTTGGAGAAAGCAAAAGAATTGTCAACGAATCTATGGGAAAAGGTAGTTGAACTGTATAAAATAATAAAATAGGAAAGGGATACAAAAAGATGTCCAAGGAACTGATAATTCCAGGTCAGCAGCGTTCAAACGGTGATTAACAAATGGAAAATCAGGGGCTCTGTAAAAACAAAACCACGGTCAGACAGACCAACAAAAATGTCATCCACAACTGCCAGGAAAATTGTTCAGGATGCAAAGAAAAACCCACAAGTAACATCAGCGGCAATACTGGATTCTCTGAAAACTAGCAATGCGGCTGTTTCAAGATGCACAATAAGGGGGGCATTTGAATAAAAATGGGCTGCATTGTCGAGTCGCCAGAAGAAAGCCATTACTGCACAAATGCAACAAAGTATCTTGCCAACAATATGCAAAACAGCACAGAGACAAGCCTCAAAACTTCTGGAGCAAGGTAATTTGGAGTATTGAGAGCAAAATTGATCTTTTTGGCCACAACGATAAACATTACATTTGGAGAGAGGTCAACAAGGCCTATGATGAAAGGAACACCAATCCTACTGTAAAGCAGGAAGGTGGATCGCTGATGTTTTGGGGGGGGATGTGCGAGCTACAAAGGCACAGAAAACTTGGTCAAATTTGAAGGAAAGATGAATGCAGCACGTTATCAGCAAATACTGGAAGCAAATTTGCAATTATCAGCCCGGAAGCTGCACATGGGACGTACTTGGACGTTCCAAAATGACAACGATCCAAAACACAAGGCCAAGACAACCTGTCATTGGCTACAGCAGAATAAAGTCAAGATTCTGGAGTGGCCATCTCAGTCTCCTGACCTCAATATCATTGAGCCACTCTGGCAGTTCATGCTAGACAGCCCAGGAATTTACAGGAGAAAATTATGAACCTCATCCACAACTACCACAAAAGACTTCAAGCAGTCATTGATGTTAGAGGGGGAAATACACGGTATTAAGCAATGGGATGTGAACTTTTGATCAGGGTCATTTGGATGTTTTGGATTGTCATTAGGATTTAAAAAGAGAAAACAGTAGTTTGACAAAAAATGGTTTCTCACAATCACTAACCATGAGTGGAGAAAAAATGTTGGTGTTATTCATATTCTCTGACAAAAAATAAAAGACCAAGACTTTTGAGCACAACTGTATATAAGAAGAAAAAAAAACAGCAGCTGGGGGCTGGTATTCTCAGGCTGTAAGAGGCTATGGATATTGACTCACCCCTCCCCGCAACCTAAACATAGCAGCCTGCTGCTGCCCAGAAAAGGCACATCTATTAGATGCGCCAATTCTGGCACTTTGCCCGGCTCTTCCCACTTACCCTGTAGCGGTGGCAAGTGGGGTAATATTTGTGGGGTTGATGTCACCTTTATATTGTCTGGTGACATCAAGCCCACGGGTTAGTGATAAGACACCTATCCTTTACAAATCTTTTAGATTGTATGGTAAACACACAGCCAGAATAAAGTCATTTATTTGAAGTGAGAAAAAAAAACAAAAAAAAACACCACACACTTTTTCACTTATTTAAAAATAAACAGTTATATTCACATATCGCCCATTCCATTGGAGCCCTCGTCACCTGTAATAAAACAAAACTAAAAAATAAAAAAACAAACAAACATTCTTCTCCTGTCCGACGTTCTGTCCCACGCCGTAATCCATGTCTGGTGATAAAGTTTTCAACCTGGACGGTGCCAAGTTGCGATCATCCAGGCTGATAAATGAGCTTTTGCGAGCAGCATCAGTGGCCTCATCGAGGTTCATGCCAGTCACTGAGGTGACCTCAGCACCATGGGAAAAAGTCACTGATCAAAAGATCTGCAGTGAACGCAATTCCAAATTTTAATTTTATTTTTCCATGCAATTGGGGCTTTAAAAAAAAAAAAAAAAGTCCCCAAAATGAACAACCCCTTTAAAGCTGCAACTGGGGGATCCAAGAGCTGGAATTGGAACTAAATATGATTATGAGGTGGTTGAAGAAGCCCAAGGTCTACCTGTGATACACTGATGTGTCAATAAGGCTATGTGCACACGTATACCAATAGGAGCTGCTGCAGTACCTGAGCATGTGATCCCAGACCTCCACTGAGGGGTTTTCCTTTGGTCCTTTGGGCATGCTCAGAAGGGAAAAAGCAAGACTTAGTCCCAGAGACGCCTGCTTGCAGCTTATCAGTACAGGCTACAATGGCAGAGCCTGGAAAGGCAGCAGTAACCCTTTGCACAGAATCAGACTGAGCAAAACGCTGGGACCGACGTCTCCGCTGAGCAGGCTCCACTGCAGCTAATGCAGAATGAGAGACCGCAGCAGACATGGCTCGAGATTCCCCCTATGCAGCGGCGGGAACTCTACTCCTAACAAAGGGTGCAGAAATGCTGCAGATCCGCACAAAAGAAGTGAAATGCTACTTTTGTTCCGCAGCATTTTTCATGCAGAATTTTCCGCACCATTAGCACAGCATTTTATTTTATTTTTTTAAATCTATTTACATTGTACTGTAAATCACTTTGCGGATCTGCAGCGTTTTTGCGCGGAAAAAAACGCTGCGGATCCGCACTAAATCCGCATCGTGTGCACACAGCCTAAAGCCTAAATGAACATCTCTAAAAAACACACAAAAAAAAAATAAATAAAAATAGTTGCCTTAGGCTACGTTCACATTTGCGGTCCTCGCCGCAGCGTCGGGCGCCGCATGCGTCATGCGCCCCTATATTTAACATGGGGGCGCATGGACATGCGGCGCACTTGCGTTTTGCGCCGCATGCGTCGCTGCGGCGCCCGCGTCGGTGCGCAGAGGACGCAGCAAGTTGCATTTTTGCTGCGTCCAAATTCAATGAAAAAAACGACGCATGCGGCGCAAAACGCAGCGTTGTGCATGCGTTTTGCTGCGTTTTTATTTGCGTTGTGCGTTGCGGCGCCGACGCTGCGGCGCACAACGCAAATGTGAACGTAGCCTTAAAAAGGAACCAGTCATGTTCTCCCAATATAAGAGTATGTCCGCCTCCTTTAAGGCCTCTTTTCGAGCAGTCTAGTAAGCAAGTCCCCAATCTATTAGCAAAGCAGAGAGAAATGCGCCTGCGCAAGAGCATTAATGGGGGCGTGGGGGTGGGGGTGTGGGGGGGGGGGGGGACTGTGTGGATGGCATAGGACGCGTCAGCCACATGAATCAGGGCAGGACAGCGATTGAGACGCGAGAGGAGGCACCGGATGAAGACAGGCGACCCCCTTCGGGGGTATAGCTCAGAAAGTATTAATCGGCTATAAAAAGAAAAGGCCTTAAAAATGGTGGCTGTACTTTAAAGGGAAGCTGACACCAAGTTTTCCCAATATACACATGAATGGTCTCAAGATGTTTTACTGTTAGCATGTCACAGGACTCATGGTAGTGCTCACATTTTCTTATCCAGACAATCATTCTTCCAGATTTCCCAAACAGCCTGAAGTGGGATTCATTAGAGAAAATAACTTGACAGGAAGTTCAGGGATTGGACTGCAAATGACTGGGATAATGTTATTTCTTCTGATGAAGCACCCTTCAGATGGCAGGGTACATCTGGAAGAACGATTGTCTGAAGAAGTAGGTGAGCGCTACCATGAGACCTGTGTGTACCAACTGTAAAGCATCCTGACACCATCCATGCGTGGGATTACTTCAAGTGACAGGGCTCACTTACAATTTTACCTAAAAACACTACCCAGAATAAAGAACAAAAATTATACTGTATATATTCATGTATAAGCCAAGTTTTTCAGCACATTTTTTATGCTGAAAAAGCCCCCCCTTCGGCTTATACTTCAGTGAAGGTCCCACTTACAGTATTTTTCGGACTGTAAGACTGATGTGGAGAGGCAGTGGGTTACAGCAGGCAGGAGCCAGATGCTGCGGCTAACACCTGTGCCCGCTGCTAAAAAGACATGAATGGGCATGGAGAGCAGTGAATATTCATGTCTCTTTAGCAGCGGGCACAGTTGTCACAGCCACCAGCAATCACGTGTCCCCACTACTTAAGGGAATGAATATTCATTCCTCTCCACTCCCATGGGCGTGTAGATCAGTGAATATTCATTCCCTTTAGTAGCAGGCACACATGATCGCCAGGCCGCTGCAACAAGCCAGCGGCTCAGTTTACAGTGCCCGCTATTAAAGATTAATGTATATTCACTGCTCCACACACCCATAGCCCCGGCGTGGAAAGCAGCGAGTATTCCAGCAGTTGTCCTCTGCTTGCAAAGCTACTGGCATCAGATCAGGATGATGCAAGGGAGCACAGGGAAGGCAAGTAGGATAGTTTATGTTTTTCTGCTGGGGGGGGCTGTGCCTACCAGGCTTATACTCAATTCAATAAGTTTACCAAGTGTTTTTGCGGTAAAATTAGGTGCCTCTGCTTATATTTGGGTTGGCTAGTACTCGAGTATATACGGTATTTAAATTTTAGCTCCATGGCAAGTGAACTCCCCAGATCTCACTCCATTTGAGAATCTGTTTTCAATCCCAAAAAGCAGGTGGACAAAACAGAAATTATGGAACTCCAAGCACCAATTAGATAATGGGCTGTCAGTCATGATATGGCCCAGGAGCCGATATCCAACTGCCAGGGAAAATTGCAGAGGTCTTGAAATATTATAGCTAAGACTGTAAATATTGAGCCTTTACATAAACTTGACCTATTTGTCAATACATATTTAAAACTTTAAGGCCACGTTCACACGCTGCGGGTTCCTCTGCGGGTTAATCCCGCAGCGGAATTGAAAATCTGCAGGGCAAAACCGCTGCGGTTATCCCTGCAGATTTATCGCGGTTTGTTCCGCGGTTTCCGCTGCGGGATTACTGCTGTACTATTGATGCTGCATATGCAGCAATATGCAGCATCAATAGTAATGTAAAAAATAATAAAAATTGGCCTTATACTCACCCTCTGACGTCGCGATCTCCCCGGCGCTGCAAGCGGCTGTGCCGACAAGGACCTTCGTGACGTCACGGTCATGTGACCGCGGCGTCATCACGGTCATGTGACCGCGACGTCACCACAGGTCCTGTTCGGCACAGCAACTGAGACCGGACGGCGCGGGCAGCGCTGAGAGGTGAGTATAGCATTATTTTTTATTTTAATTCTTTTTTTTACACCCAAATATGGTTCCCAGGGCCTGGAGGAGAGTCACCTCTCCTCCACCCCGGGTACCATCGGCACATTATCCGCTTAACTTCCCGCAACGTGAGCACAGCCCCGTGCGGGAAGTTAGCGGTTCAATGCATTCCTATGGGTGAAGAATCGCTGCGATTCTGCACCAAGAAGTGACATGGTCCTTCTTTTTTTCTGCAGAAAATCCGCGCGGATTTTCCACAGAAAAAAAAGGATCGTCGGCACAGCGGGTTTTGTTTTCCATTAGGTTACATTGTACTGTAACCTACATGGAAAAAGGATGCGGACCCGCAGCTGCAAAACAGCTGCGGGTCCGCAGCAAAACCCGCAGCGTGTGAACATAGCCTAAGAATTGGTAATAATTGCACTTCACTAACCATAGAAACAGCCGACGAACAGACCTAAAGACACTGAAGCAGCAGCAAAATTTGCGAAAACCAAAGTTTGAGTAAGTCTCAAAACATTTGGTCACTTAATGTTGTGTGAACGTACAGTTAACTTTCGGACTGTACATGGAGAGAAAAAAAAAAAACCTTCAGTGTATCTGTAGTGCCAGTCAATTTAAGCTGCAGATTTAATTATTAAATCTAATGCATATTGCTAGTATTTTAATATACAACAGATTTTCCACCTAGAACATCTGTTCTAATATTCTGTTTGTGCATTTCCTTTGCTATTCTTATGTCCCCAAACGACTGGGCAACACTTTTTTTTCCCATAAACATACTATAGACCATAAAAATAATTTTTGCAATTGGTTTTCATTACAAATTTTGTACAGTTTGACCTTTACAGGCTCCTTATTTCTTTATACATTCAGCTCTCAGGAATGTGTACACAATATTTTTTATTTTTTATTTTTGGTAGAGTCCAATTGAAAAAGCCCAGCAAAAAATGAACCACACGCACAGCAATGTAAAAATGACATTGCTGCACACATGTAAAAAAAAAAACCGGGAAGCGGTTAACAAAAGGAGCATGTTAGTCTTCAGGCATATTCTGATAGGAATAAAGGCTGATGGGCTGACTGGTTTAGTGACATGCTCCCCCACCAGCCATTGTAAGGATAGGAGTGCTGGTCAGTGAGCCAGGAAAGAAAACTTAGGTTGTGTGCCCACTATAAGTTTATGACGCTGTGTATTTTTGCTGCTTCAAAAACGCAGCGTTTTATTGTTCCAGGAAAGTGGATGGGATTTACAGAAATGTCATGCCCACTGTGCTTTTATTTTCTCAGCATAAACTGACCTGCATTGCGTGTTTCAAACCACAACGTCAATTTCTCATCCTGTACACAAGAGTTTCATATGCAAATTTTTCCTATACACTTGAATTGCATGTGGAAAATCCCCAAGTAAAAAAAAAAAGCATATGCGTTTTTTAGTGTTTCAGCTGCAGAAAATGCGCATTTAATTTGTACATATGCCCATAACTATGTCAAAGTTTTGTCAAAGCCAAATACCATGAAGTATCAAAATCATAGCAGCTTGGCTTAAAACATGACACAAGGAAAAAAAAAGTACTCAAAAACACAATGAGAAAAAAAACTAAGTAACCAAGATCACTTAAGGCTACGTGCCCACGACCAGAAATAGTTGCGTTATGGATGCAGCATATTTTCGCTGAGTTCTAATTGCTGCGCTTGTTTGTTAATACATGCAGATTTACTGCATGTAATGACATTTTATTGGCCAAAATCCGCAGTGGAGGCTAGTGTCTCTGCTACAGAAATTAACATGCTGCGGCTCGTAAACCCGCACGTGGTGGGGGGGCAGCTTGTGCAGCATTAAAGGGAATCTGTCACCCCAAAATTCGCCAATAAGCTGCTGCCACCAACATCAGGGTTTATCTACAGCATTCTGTAATGCTGGAGATAAGCCCCCGATGTAACCTGAAAGAGAAGAAAAACAAGTTAAACTCACACAGGGGCGGTCCGGGTCCAGCGCCTCCCATCTTCATATGATGACGTCCTCCTCTTTTCTTCCTGCTGCGGCTCCTGCGCAGGCGTATTGGTTTGACCTGTTGAGGGCAGAGCAAAGTACTTGCAGTGCGCAGGCGCTGGGCCTCTCTGACCTTTCCCGGCACCTACGCACTGGAGTACTTTGCTCTACCCTCAACAGGGCAAATCAATACGCCTGCGCAGGAGCCGCGGCAAGAAGCAAAGAGGAGGACGTCATCGTATGAAGATGGGAGGCGCTGGACGGGGACCACCCCTGGGTGAGTATAATCTAACTTGTTTTTCTTATCTTTCAGGTTACATCAGGGGCTTATCTACAGCATTACAGAATGCTGTAGATAACCCCTGATGTCGGTGGCCGCAGCTTATAGGCGAATTTTGGGGTGATAGATTCCCTTTAAATAGAAGCACAGTGGGGATGAGATTTCTGTAAATCCCATCCACTGTGCTTGTAATGTAGAATGTTGCTATTCCTGATCGTGGGCATGCAGCCTATAGACATCTGCATCATCAAAACTGACCAAAAGGTCATTGTGGGTACGTAGCCTAAGGAGTGAAAAGTGGCCAAACTCTTTACCCAAGAATCTGAAGAATCTGTCAATGAGTTTGTTCAGACATTCTTATTCGGACATCTGTATTGTATGTACCTGTTCTGTGTTTTCATAAACACAACACGTAACCATAATCTATGGGGCTGTTCACATGTCCGTTTCAAAATGACAAGTAACTTATCAGTCTTAGGCTGGTTTCACACTTGCGTTTTGATCTGCAGCGTTTTTACCGAAAAAAATGCATGCGTTTTTTCCCTATATTTAACATTAAAAACGCATGCGGTTTTTTGCATGCGTTTTGCTGCGTTTGACGCATGCGTTTTTTCTATGCTTGCGTTTTTTTGCGGAAGTGCAACATGTAGTAATTTCTAGAGGCTTTTTTTTCGGCAAAAAAACGTATTGCTGTCTATGTAAAAGCATGCGTTTAAGCACATGCGTTTGCTTGCGTTAAAAACGCATGCGTTTTTATAGCAAAAAACAAGAATACACACTGACAAGCCACCCCCCACCGTCAAGGTGATAAAGGGATCCAAACCCTAACCCTAACCCTAGCTATTTCTATTTATAGGGAGTTTTCTAGTTGATTTTGATGATTGGCAGCTGTCACACACTTCTCAGCATGCGTTTCAAAAACGCAAACGCAGGAAAAAATGCATGTAAACGCGGCAAAATGCCACGTTTTTTTCTGCAAGCAAAAACGCAGCGTTTGCACGCGTTTACATGCGTTTTTTCACCACCTGCGTTTTTTGGGGGTTTTTTTTAAACGCTGCAGATCAAAACGCAAGTGTGAAACCAGCCTTAGGACACGTGCACACATTCAGTATTTGGTCAGTATTTTACATCAGTATTTGTAAGCCAAAACCAGGAGAGGAACAATCAGAGGAAAAGTATAATAGAAACACGTCACCACTTCTGTATTTATCACCTACTCCTGGTTTTGGCTTACAATTACTAAGGTAAAATACTGACCAAATACTGAATGTGTAAACGGGTCCCAAGTCTGACCTCCTCTCAGTTGATTTATAGACCCAAAAAGTAGAAGTACAGGGAAACTAAGCCTGTAAAAAAAAACTACAAGATGTATAATTAAACCCAATTGTAAGAATTTTTCTTTACCCCCCCCAAAAAATATTTTTTTTTATAAAAAAAAACAAAAAAGCCACACGATTGTCTTAAGAGGAGAATATATCTATTTCCTCACAAGACAACCATGTGTTTTCCCTTTTCTACACACAAGCACCATAATTTTAATTTATATTTTAAACTAAATAAATATCTAAAAAATCAAATGTTTCTGGAGCGGCGGCAAACCCACTTTGGGCCAGATCAATTAACTCCATTCATTCACTCCAGTCTAATGTCACCACTGTAATAAGATGCACCTAAGGCTACGTTTACACTTGCCATGATTTTGCAGCCTGTTTTTGCGGTCCCAATAGATTTCAGTGGGGCAGCAAAAACAGGCTGCAATAATTCCACGGCATGTCGTATGGCCGTATTTATGTCCGTGAAAAAATAAAAAAAAAAAAAATCGAGCCAGCTCGAGCTTTTTCACGTCTTACGGACACGGCCCCCATTGTAAATAAATGGGGCCACAAAAACGGAAGGTTGTTTTTGCGGTGCACCGTGACTTCCGGTTTTGCGGACCGCCTTTTTTTCCCCAATACATTTGCTACAGTATTGGGAACCCGTAAAAGGGCTATCTGCAAGTTTTTTTGTAGTCCGTTATTGCGGCAGACTGTGACAATTGCGGCAATACGGCCCGCAAAAAAACCCGGTAAGTGTAAACGTAGCCTAACGGCGCCTTTTTACTTACGAGAAATACGTGCGAGTCCTGCATGTTAAAACCAAGCTCTGGCACCGGCACTCCAGAGCGGAGCGTGCGGCTGCATAGCAATACATGGAGTTGCACGCTCCCAAGTGCCGGCGCCAGAGCTTGGTTTTAACATGCGGGACGCGCACGTATTTCTCGCAAGTGAAAAGGAGACCACCTCTTAATGAAGCAGGTGTGTCACAACTGCTTTGCCCCTCAGTTCAAAAGAAAAAAAAAAAAAAGTTACTCCAGGTAGTTACTGGAGGACGTAATATTTAATGGCATAAATGTTGATGAATTTGGTTCACCATGCCCCATCCAAGCTCTGCCCACTATCAGATCTGGCAAGGTCCAGCGTATAATAAAATATATATTATATCCTCTGCACTGCGTGAGAATTTTATGACCTGCCACATTGTCATGAATTGGGCCTTTAATATCTTTTATATAACTGCAAACAAAGTAACAATTCTGTCACTGTAAAGATAAGTTTACACTTTTCAGTCCACTTGCAGTCTGGATGTAACTAGTTTGAGAAGCTTTCTTGCCCATGTGAACTAAGCCTAAAAGAGATTTACAATAATGCAAATTAGTGACAGACAATAATGGACATAGTCGCCAGATACAGTATAATAAGCCGTGCAGTGCAACGTCTACTACGGGACGTGCCACTTTAAAAGACACTAATCTCTGGTTCATACATGTGTATTGTTACAATGTTTCAGGGATAGAAGACCATAGAAATTACAATTAGGGGGGGTTGTATGTGAACCTTGTTTTCACCTGCTCCCTGAGCAAACATTAGGTAAAACCTCAGCATGACCGCTTAGGGTATGTGTCCACGTTCAGGAAACGCTGCGTTTTTGACGCAGCATTGAGCAGCATGCATAAAAAACGCAGCGTCCAGATGTTACAGCATAGTGGAGGGGATTTCATGAAATCCTGTCTCCACTATGCAGTAAAAAACGCATGCGGCACACCCGAGAAAACTCACATGCGCGCGTCTTTTAAGAACGCAGCATGTCCTTACATAGCAGAAAAAACTCAAGGACAACGCAGGTGACCTGCCAGTGACCTCAGGTGCAGATTTGGTCAGGATTTTACCTGCATAAAATCCTGAAGCAATCCTGAACGTGGACACATACCCTTAGGGTATGTGTCCACGTTCAGGATTGCATCAGGATTTGGTCAGGATTTTTCATCAGTATTTGTAAGCCAAAACCAGGAGTGGGTGATAAATGCAAAAGTGGTGCATATGTTTCTATTATACTTTTCCTCTAATTGTTCCACTCCTGGTTTTGGCTTACAAATACCGATGAAAAATTCTGACCAAATCCTGATGCAATCCTGAACGTGGACACATACCCTTATGGTCCCATCAATGACTCGCTTCTTTCATTTCTGACCTACATGGCCATGTTCACAGGGAGGGTTTGACAGTGCGGAGACGATGCCATCAGAATTTGTAGAAAAAAAAAAATAAACCAATTTTTTTTTCTCCACCAGATACTATTTGAAATTCTTTGTCACGCTCAAAAAAACCAAAAAACTCTCGCAGCAAAGTGGATTTCCCATAGAAATAATAACGCGTTTGAAGAGGTTTTTTTAGACAGGTTTATTTCAAAATCCTCCGTGTGAACACAGTCTAGAAGTCTGGGGCCTCTCTTTAGCATGGAGGGTGGCTGAGAACATCTGCTCCTTCGCTGCAGTGGTCATTAAGGGTCTCAGCACCCGGACCCCTTACGGAACAGAACTTCTAAAGTTTTTATTTTTCTTGGGGGGGGGGGGAAGAGACAAACATTGCCCTGAAGTTACCGCTGTGGGGTCATCAGCAGTCTTCTTGCCCTGACCCAGGACAAGGGCACTGGGCTGCCATTATAGCTGGTGCCCACACAGGCGGCCATGTGAAGTGTCAGCTCTGCAGGCGAGCACTGTGCACACAGAGGGGAGCAGCAGGCACAATGGCAGTACAGGGGATGGAGCAGACACAGGATGGGGCACGGCCCCATCACCGGGGAACTAGGTACAAGAAGCTGGTAGCTACCTTTCTCTTCTCTCCATAGCCTTTTCTTCTTGCTGCCGCCGGTGGACATGCTGCTGTGCTGCTGCTGCTGCTGGGTGCTGGGCTTTAGCTGCGAGTTCCCCAGGCTCACAATGTGTGACACAATGGAGGAGAGCGGCACTGCCGGGACCCCTTTATGTTTCCTTCTATGTGTATGGACCGGGCGCAGGACGAGCGCACACACCACAGCTGTGTCTAGGAGGCTGCCCGGCTCTGACACCAGCGGGTCACGCCTCTGACAAACCCCTGCACGCCCCGCACCGCCGCCCCCCGGCCGCTCTCTGAGCGCTCCTATAGGCCGGGAGATAGGGCCAGTCACTGACAGGGTGGGAGAGCGCTGACAGGACGCTGCGGACACTGCGCATGTGCCCCGTGTGTTTGGGGGAGGTGACACGGACACGGGGGAACGTGTGAGCCGGAGCTCAGGACGGAAGAGAAGGGTGAACGCACCAGGCAGCAGTGACGTCAGCGGTGCAGACCCACACCTAAAGTGTGAGGAGAAGCCCTCAGCAGCCAATCAGGGATTTGCTTTCATTTTACCACAGAGATGAACGTCTGCAATGTGATTGGTTGCTATGGCCAACCGCATTGTTGTTATTTTGCCCTGTTGCTATGGCTGAGTGCAGTAGTGTGAGGGAAGCTCTGCAGATTGTTTTGCAGTCCTTCTGCTCCCCACTGCTTCCAGTTTTCCCTCCTCTCCTTCCAAGACATAAAATCTTTCTTATTTTTTGCTGTCAATAGAATTGTAGCAGGTGTTTATTTGTAGAGGAGTGAGCGGTCATTTTTATTATTACCCTTTTGGGGTCCAGACGATTTTCGGATCTTATTATTCCATTAAAAAATGTATG
Organism: Ranitomeya variabilis; assembly: GCF_051348905.1. Lineage (NCBI taxonomy): Eukaryota > Metazoa > Chordata > Amphibia > Anura > Dendrobatidae > Ranitomeya > Ranitomeya variabilis. The sequence continues at coordinate 77,300,819 of NC_135233.1, forward strand.
TTTTTTTTTTTTCTTCAGATTTCCATTTTTTTTCATTTCAGCCTGTGAAAAGGATAAGCTTGATAATATGTTGTTAGTCCGGACATTCACAAAAATGTTTGCGGGTTTTATAGACTTTATCTACATTACAGGACGAGGGGAATAATAAGCATTTTTATTATAATAAGCATTTTTATTAGCGTTGATGAATAGCTTCAGATAAGAGCTTATCCAATAGCTATAGCACTTACTGAATATCTGCATCGGTACCTGGATTCCTGGCGCGCTCCCGATATTCAGCTGTCCGGCTCCGCAGCTGCACAACAGTCACAACACGTAACGAGAAAAAAATAAAAACGCAAGAATTACCGTATGTTTTATTTGGTCGCCGTAACTAGAGTTGAGCAAATTTGCTCGGGTCCCTGCTTATTTGGCAAGCTGTAGCGCTTACCGAATAAGCAGCAGAGGGAACCCGGATCCCTGGATCGCGGCGGCTAATCTGCTATTCAGCTCCGCAGCTGCATGTGTCGCGGCTGTGTGACAGGCATAGAGAGCCCAACAAAGTCTCTCCATGCATGTGTCGTGCCTGTCACACAGCCGCGACACATGCAGCTGCGGAGCTGATCAGCCGGCGCGATCCGGGTTCCCTCTGCAGCTTATTCGGTAAGCGCTATAGCTTGCCGAATAAGCAAGGACCCGAGCAAATTCGCTCATCTCTAGCTGCAACATTGAAATAAAACATTGTAAAGAACCAATAAAATTCCTCATGGGTAATTCAATGATCCCTTCATAGATAAATCACTTAAACCAATAGCGAAAAAGAAGGAGTAATAGATCATCAATAGTAATAGCATAACACATTTTTATTTAGGTTAAATATACAAGATGTTAAATGACAACTCAGACACAGAAGTACAATAAGGGTATGTTTCCACGGTAAGTAAGCAGCGTCAAACAAGCAGCGTCGAGATGTTCCAGCATAGTGGAGGGGATTTTATGAAATCCCGTCTCCACTATGTGTGGAAACCCGCACGCGGCGGCCCTGCGACTCCGGACATGCTGCGCGTCTTTTCAGATCGCAGCATGTCCTCAATAGGTAACTGGGCATATCAGGAATATGTATCAATCATAAATATAGAAAAGCAATATATGAAACTATTATGTCCAGTAGAAGTGACTCTATAATATCTATCAAAAAATACTCAGCCACATGCATAAACTAGAAAGTGCTGTTACAGTATCAAGAGCAGTCTTGAAAAAATTCTAATGAGATAATGTAATGAGTTAGGCTATGTGCACATGTAAGAAAAGAGGTGTAGAATTTTCTGCACAAAATCCGCAGCCTCTGGCAGAATCCGCAGCCGCGGATCTGTTGCGGTTTTTATGCGGATTTTGTGTGGTTTTTATGCGGAATTGCTGCGGATTTTGTGCGGTTTTTGCCACTGCAGATTTTTAACATGGAGGGGTGCAGAAACGCTGCAGATCCGCACAAAAGAAGTGACATGCACTTTGAAATCCGCAGCAATTTCGCACTGATTTTTCTGCACAGCTTTTTTTTTCAATAGAATAACATTATACTGTACATCACAGTGCGGATCTGCAGCGTTTCTGCGCGGAAAAATCTGCTGCGGATCCGCAGCAAATCCGCATCGTGTGCACATAGCCTTAAGGTCACTGGCATTTAAATCTTTCATGAAATGCGCCGTACTAGTACGGCGCATGTCATGTCTCCCCCTTTGATGTGGGCTCCAGCGATGAGACCACATCTTTCCCGGCACATGTCAGCTGTTTTAAAAGCTGACATGTGCCCAGAACAGCCTCTGGTGGAATCGCGATTCACCCGCAGATATTAACCCGTTAAATGCAGCTGTCAAATACTGACAGTGGCATTTAACGCACACTACCGACCATCGCACCAGAAATCGGTGACCCCCATTATATGATCGTGGGTCACCAATGGGTTGGCATGACAACCAGAGGTCTCCTGGAGACCTCTATGGTTGTCACTGCCGGATTGCTCTGAGCGCCGCCCAGTGGACGGCACTCATAGCAAGTGAGGCATTCTGCTACATGCAGGTGATGATCCGATCATCACCTGTATGTAGCAGAGTCGATCGGGTTATGGCAACTCCTAGTCTCCCATGGAGACTATTTAAGCATGCCAAAAGTAAAAAAAAAAAAAGTTTTAAAAATATTAAAAAATTTAAAACTATATAACAATTTAAATTAACCCCCTTTTGCCCCATTCAAAAGAAAACAATAAAAAAATCAAACCTACACATATTTGGTATCGCTGCATTCAGAATCGCCCAATCTATCAATAAAAAAAAAGATTAACCTGACCGCAAAAGGACGTGGCAAGAGCAAAAGTCAAAAAGCTAGAATTACATTTTTTTGGTCGCCGCAACATTGCTTTAAAATGCAATAAAGGGCGATCAAAAGATCATATCTGCACCAATATGGTACCAATAAAAACGTCTGCTCGGCTCGCAAAAAATAAGCCCTCACCCATCCCAAGATCACGAAAAATGTAGACGCTACGGGTCTCGGAAAATGGCACAATTTTTTTATTTTTTTTTTACAAATTTGGGATTTTTTTTCACCACTTAAATGAAAAAGAACCTAGACATGTTTGGTGTCTATGAACTCATAATGACCTGGAGAATCTTAATGGCATTTAGTGAACATAGTAAAAAAAATCCAAAAAAAGTTGTGGAATTGCACTTTTTTTGCAATTTCATCGCACTTGGAATTTTTTTCCCATTTTTTAGTACATAATATGGTAAAACCAATGGTGTCATTCAAAAGTACAACTTGTCCCACAAAATACAAGCCCTCACATGACCATATTGAACGAAAAATGAAAAAGTTATGGCTCTGGGAAGAAGGGGAGCGAAAAACAGAAGCACAAAAACGAAAATGGTCTTAGTCTCAAAGGGGTTAATGAATAGACCACCAGGTTAAGTCACAGTATCATAGTGGAGTGCTCAGATGCATCAGGTCATGAGTGAAGACACATGGGATAATATATAAAAAGAACATACAGTGGGGAAAAAAAGTATTTAGGCAGCCAGCAATTGTGCAAGTTCTCTCACTTACAAAGATGAGAGAGGCCTGTAATTGACATCAGAGGTAGACCATAACTAGGAGAGTCAAAATGAGAAAATAAAACCAGAAAATCACCTTGTCTGATTTGGCAAGATTTATTTTGCAAATTATGGTGGAAAATAAGTATTTGGTCATTAACAAAAGTTCACCTCAATATTTTGTTATATATCCTTTGTTGGCAATGACAGAGGTCAAACGTTTTCTGTAAGTCTTCACAAGGCTGGCACACACTGTTGGTGGTATGTTGGCCGCCCATTCCTCCATGCAGATCTCCTCTAGAGCAGTGATGTTTTGGGCCTGTCGCTGAGCAACACGGACTTTCAACTCCCTCCAAAGGTTTTCTATGGGGTTGAGATCTGGAGACTGACTAGGCCACTCCAGGACCTTCATATGCTTCTTACAAAGCCACTCCTTCGTTGCCCTGGTGGTGTGCTTGGGATCTTTATCATGCTGAAAGACCCATCCACGTTTCATCTTCAATGCCCTTGCTGGTGGAAGGAGGTTTGCACTCCAAATCTCACGATACATAGCCCCATTTATTCTTTCATGTACATGGATCAGTCGTCCTGATTTCTTTGCAGAGAAACAGCCCCAAAGCATGATGTTGCCACCCCCATGCTTCACAGTAGGTATGGTGTTCTTTGGACGCAACTCTGCATTCTGTCTCCTCCAAACCCAACAAGTTTTGTTTCTACCAAACAGTTCTACTTTGGTTTCATCAGACCATATGACATTCTCCCAATTCTCTTCTGGATAATCCAAATGCTCTCTAGTAAACTTCAGACGGGCCTGGACATGTACTTACTTAAGCAGGGGGACACGTCTGGCACTGCAGGATCTGAGTCTCTGCCTCATAGCGTGTTACTGATGGTAGCCTTTGTTACGGTGGTCCCAGCTCTATGTAGTTCAAGCACTAGGTCCCCCGTGTGGTTCTGGGATTTTTGCTCACTGTTGTTGTGATCATTTTTTTGTTAAACTCTGTTTATTAAATGCATAGTCGTACATACAGGCAATGATATCCAACAAATAAAAACACACCAAAAACAGGCAGAGATGCTTACCTGTCTAAATGGGCCTCAATACTATTGCACTGACAGGGTGCAGCGGACCCAAATAAAATGGCAGATGCACAGGTGCAATACCTAATAAAACAGCCAGCCTTCAATCAGGGATTGGCCGTGTGGTACACCAATGCACTAAAATATACTCTGTATGTGGCATGTTCACACAAGGAATGCAGAGCATCTGGCTCCAGCCTATTAATGACGCCCGCTGCTTATTTGGGTCCGCTGCATACTGTCAGTGCAATAGTATTGATGCCCATTTAGACAGGTAAGCATCTCTGCCTGTTTTTGGTGTGTTTTTTTTCGAATTTTGGAGGATTTTTTCCTCTTTTTGTGGTTTTTCATATCCAACAAATACCATGAATTTAACACTTAACCCAAAAAAGAGAGAAAGGAAAAAAAAAACCTCTCTCCCATTCTCACCGTGTTGTTATGATCATTTTGACCCCACGGCGTGAGATCTTGTGTGGAGCCCCAGATGGAAGGAGATTATCAGTGGTCTTGTATGTCTTCCATTTTCTTAGTATTGCTCCCACAGTTGTTTTCATCACACCAAGCTGCTTGCCTATTGCAGATTCAGTCTTTCCAGCCTGGTGCAGGGATACAATTTTATATCTGGTGTCCTTCGACAGCTCTTTGGTCTTCACCATAGTGGAGTTTGGAGTGTGCCTGAGGTTGTGGACAGGTGTCTTTTATACTAATAACAAGTTCAAACAGTTGCCATTACTACAGGTAATGAGTGGAGGACAGAGGAGCCTCTTAAAGAAGAAGTTACAGGTCTGTGAGAGCCAAAAATCTTGCATGTTTTTAGGTGACCAAGTACTTATTTTCCATCATAATTTTCTAAATAAATCTTGCCAAATCAGACAAGGTGATTTTTTGGACTTGTTTTCTCATTTTGACTCTCATAATTGAGGTCTACCTATGATGTCAATTACAGGCCTCTCTCATCTTTTTAAGTGGGCGAACTTGCACAATTGGTGGCTGACTAAATACTTTTCCCCACTATATATATATATATTATACATTCCTTTAGCCATATTTACACGGGTAAATAGTCTGCTATTGCGCACCTCGGCGTGTGTTTCACCTCCTCTGCAGCTTTGTCGGTAGGTATATTATTTTACACTGCTTATGTAGCAGACTTACCGTTGGGAAAAATTGTTAATAGTAAGTAGTTATGTAAAGCAGATCACTAATTCTATATTAAGCCAAACTTCACATCGTTTTTAAGGGTTTGTTCATAATAAAAATTGAACAAATGGGACATATTTATTATGCAGCTATGTTAGTTTTTTTAGCCTATTTTTGTGAGAAATAGTGACATTCTGCATATATGCAATATTTATCAAGCTCTCCGTTGGGGCATGAAAAGTAACAGAGAATTACATGCACTGTCATGGGGAATAAATGTGATTATGGCTTATGCTAAATAGTAATTGCTTTCTGGTTTACTACTGAATGATATGCCAGCATTAATAAATATGCCTAGTTATGCAGTCACACTGTTGCAACTAATACTCATTTTTTGTGAACTTGTTTAAAAAATCATTGCAGTTTCTTAATTAAGGCTTTGTACATTCTGTGCTTGTTTTATGTAATTTGCGTATACACTGACGTGCCAATTCAGACTGTATACCAAAAGATTAAAGATTTATTTATATTAATAGACTAAAATTTTAATACTGAGAATAAAACTTTTTTTTATCTATAATAAGTTATTGCACTTTCAAGCATACTTTGAACAGCTGGCTGTTGACTATGAGCCTTCTTCATTATTGCATTTGCGCCTGTTTTTTGTCAGGCTTTTAGTGTTTTATATCTTTTTTTGCACCATATTTTGTATCTTTCCAATCTTGCCTTTTTAAAATAACTTTTTTCATATTTGCATTTTATTCTTTTTTCTTTGCTGCTGTGGAAAGTCGCAATGTATTCCAGTCTCTTGCTGGAGTGATTTTATTCACGCCAAGTTTTGGCACAATGTTTTGCAGCATTTTAGCTGAGCAAGTGACTTTCTGTACTAAAAAGTGGCAAAACACGTAAGAACACAAAAGACAAAAATAAAGAGTATTTTTTACTTCTGAAACAAATGTCAGCAGATGCCATATGACAAAGAAAAATAACTTAAGTGAACCTGTCTGCAGGTTTTAAAACCCTAAACTGCCGTTATCTTTGTAAATCATCTGAAATATTCATTATGTCTATACCTTTGTATTATAAGTTCATTTCTCCATTTTCCCCAAATCTAACTGTAAATGCTCATGCAAATGACCTTGCAAGGGGCTTGGCCTGCTGTTACATCTCTCCGGCTTTTCTCTCCTGCTGCTGACAGACTCCTGTCAATGACTGACATTACTTATTCCGTTTCCCCACCCTAGATGTCGTGCAGGTGCTATCGTTTCCAGGTATGGCCAATAAGAGATTGATAGTAGGGCCCTTAAAGCGTCAACAGGACCTTACTGCGCATATGCCACCCAATGAGAACAATGGCAAATGCTTGAGATATCGGGTGGAGAAGACAGTCACAGAGAAGAGTGAATCTGTTAGTTATTGGTGGGAGGTAAAAGAGGGATAGAGGTCGAGAGTTTCAAGTGCAGGCTAAGCCCCTTATTTTATTTGCATAAACATTTATCAATTTAAAAAAGGAAAAATCAACTTATGATACAAAGGCGTAGACTTAATCAACATTTCAGATGCTTTACCTATATTACGTTAGTAGGGTCTAAAAACCTGCTGTTTCCATATTGAATTTTGACCACCTGCTTGCTACCTGATTTTGTTGATCTTGACATAATTTCTCGTTATTGACCCTGACTGGTTCACTCCTCTTGAAGGCAGCCCTTATGTGGAAGTAATCCTGTATCCCCCATTATAACAACAGATCCCTGTACAGGGGTTAAAAGGTGAAAGTCGGGGTTCTTCTGGAGTCTGTCCTCGGTAGTCTTTTTGAGCCTGTGGACTATGATGGACGTTATGTTACTTATATGGTTCTATGCTGTCGCAGCTCACATTTAGCTCAGGAAGCGACACCATCATACTTTTGATGCCAGGATCAATAATGATCACTGATGGGTTTATTTCCTAATAACACACAATACAGGTACATTTCACACCAAGAGGCGTAATATCAAGTAATAGCAATAGCAAAACAACAAATAATGTTTTAATTGGTTGCAATTGAAAAATATTTCGCATCATTTAACAGAGAAATATATTTAAAATAATTGTCCACTACCCGGACAACCCCTTCTCTCAATTGCAATTTTCCCCCCTCTAAAATAACCTCTGGTGATGGCACTGCCTCTCCTGGGGCTTACGTGACATTATGTCAAGCGAGCCCTGCAGCCAATCAGCAGCAGCTTCACTCCTCTTCGTATAAACCTCACAGCCAGAAGAAGTGGGAATTGCTGCTCATCTCTGCCTTACTCTGAATGTCCGTTATATCCAAAGGAAGTGAGAGTGGAACAGCCGCTGATTGGCTGTAGGTGTGACATAACAGTGGCACGCAAGACTTGGGAGACCAGGCTTCAACGTTGCTTGAAAGCTCCCGCATCAGAGGGGAGTATAGCTGCTACAATTTTACATGAAGCTATGAGACATGCAGTACACAGAGCCATTTTATATCTGGGAATCTTTAGGCCACTTCTTCTCACTACTCCCACAGGTCCCCACAGATATAGCATTAAAGCACAATACAATTAATAACAACACTTACATAATATCACATAACAAAGTAATGAAAGTATCAGTAATATGCTGCGCCTTGTCATTTGGATACTATAGTCATGATCATGTTGCTGTAGTATATCGGTCCCATAATTCAAAAGACGAAGGAGGAACACCCCTATTATGGAAATACCATTTAGGAAATATCTCTCAATCTTAGATGTAACTGCCCATGTCAGTGTACCAGGCATTGGTGTATAGTATATGGGTGCATCCAATTAGGGGTCAATAGCTCCTCCTACACCAGCTGTATGTATATCCGGTGCTCTGATGTGATCATGTGATCACACGTCACTACATTGAGGTCATGTGCCTCAATTACATCATGTGGACTAATGATCTTATTTTCCCCACTGTATAGGAAAATTTATGGGAGATTTTAAGTGTTAAGTGTATTCACATATATTGATAGAAATTTTTTATTATTTTTTCTACCAATGTTTAAAACAATACCCAGTTGGCTTTATACCAGGTTCAGATATCCAGCCTTTGTATTTTGCAGTGATTTTCAAGCCATATTTGTGGAGCATCTAGTTCTATAAAATACTATAATTCTAGTTTACGTTTTGAATCTAAAAAGCAGAGTTTCCCAAACTTTAAAATAGTGTATATGAAGGGGCATGGGACAAAAAGTTTGCAGTCACTCATGATTCCCCATGCTAACTGGTAGTCATGTGTTCGCATGTATGCAATTTGCTTAGAGTAACTGTAGATTTTTTACTCAAGCCTGGACAACCCGTTTAAGTTTTCATAGCTTTAATGCTGTATATAGGATTGTTTATTTTTTAACCCCTTTACCCCCATGGGTGGTTTGCACATTAATGACTGGGCCAATTTTTACAATTCTGACCACTGTCCCTTTATGAGGTTATAACTCAGGAACGCTTCAACGGATCTCGATGATTCTGGCAATGTTTTTTGTGACATATTGTACTTCATGATAGTGGTAACATTTCTTTGATATTACCTGTGTTTATTTGTGAAAAAAATGGAAATTTGGCAAAAATTTTGAAAATTTTGCAATTTTCCAAATTTGAATTTTTATGCCCTTAAATCACACAGATATGTTACACAAAATACTTAATAAGTAACATTTCCCTCATGTCTACTTTACATCAGCACAATTTTGGAACCAAAAATTTTTTTCTAAGGGAGTTATAAGGGTTAAAAGTTGACCAGCAATTTCTCATTTTTACAACACCATTTTTTTTTAGGGACCACATCACATTTGAAGTCATTTTGAGGGGTCTATATGATAGAAAATACCAAAAAGTGACACCATTCTAAAAACTGCACCCCTCAAGGTGCTCAAAACCACATTTAAGAAGTTTATTAACTCTTCACGTGCTTCACAGGAATTTTTGGAATGTTTAAAAAAAAAATGAACATTAAACTTTTTTTCACAAAAAAATTACTTCAGATCTAATTTGTTTTATTTTACCAAGGGTAACAGGAGAAATTAGACCCCAAAAGTTGTTGTTCAATTAGCCCTGAGTATGCCAATACCTCATATGTGGGGGTAAACCACTGTTTGGGCGCATGGAAGAGCTTGGAAGGGAAAAAGTGGCGTTTTGGAAGGCAGACTTAGATGGATTGGTCTGCTGGCGTCACGTTGCGTTTGCAGAGCCCCTGATCTACCTAAACAGTAGAACCCCCCCAAGTGACCCCATATTGGAAACTAGACCCCCAAGGAACTTATCTAGATGTCTTGTGAGAACTTTGAACCCTCAAGTGTTTCACTAAAGTTTATAATGCAGAGCCGTGAAAATAAAAAGTCATTTTTGTCCCACAAAAATTATATTTTAGCCCCCAAATTTTTATTTTCCCAAGGGTAACAGGAAAAATTGGACTGCAAAAGTTGTTTTCCAATTTGTCCTGAGTACACTGATACTCCATATGTAGGAGTAAACCACAGCAGAGCTCAGATGGAAAGGAGCACATTTGACTTTTTCAATGCAGAATTGGATGGAATTGAGATTGGACATCATGTTGCGTTTGCAGAGCCCCTGATGTGCCTAAACAGTGGAAACCCCCCAATTCTAACTCCAACCCTAACCCGAACACACCCCTAATCCTAACCACACCCCTAACCCCAACACACCCCTAACCCCAGTACACCCTTAAACCTAATTCCAACCACAACCCTAACCCAAACACACCCCTAACCCTAATTCCAACCCTCAGAGGCGTAGCTAGGGTTTTGGTTCAGGGTGGCGAAGCTTCTGAGTGGGCCCCTAACCAGGTAGCCTTGATAACATCTTGGTGACGCACCCTAGTAGTGGAGGAGAACCTCAGCACATGACCGCGCTGTTACTGAAGATAATCTCTATATAAAGACCAACATGGATATTACCGCCATATGGTCAGTGGTAGATACCAGTCCTACAGAACATATAACAGATCACAGCACAGTTACAGATAATGTCTTACCGCTGACTTCCTTTCTGATGGAAGTGTTCACTTTTCACGTCTTTTCCATCTGGCCCAGACCGACATGACAACTTCTTCCAGCCAGGACTCGTCTGCAGAGAATACAACAAAGACACATTTTACTTCTCATATTCCAGCCCCATTACCATCTATTCCCAACCTGCACAACCTCATCATCTTGCTGATACCCCAATACTGAGCCGCTGCTGCCGTATGTGTCCCTATTACTGCACCTGCTGTGTGGCTCTCTGTGCCTTCTAAATTCTAAAGCAGCCCTCTACAATATAGTAATGCCAGGTTCAAGTGCCCTAGAAAACAGTGCCCACGTTTTGCCCCCTAGAAAGTAATATTGTCCTGTGTGCCCCTTTGATAGTCACAGTATCCTGAGTTCCCCTATAACAATAAGTGCCCACTTTACATTTAATAATGTCCAGAGTCTCCCCCCTGTGCAGATCCCCTATACACAGTATGATGCTCTCTTATACACAGTATAATACACCCTCACTGTATAGTACCACGCACACAGTATACTGACCCCTTAGTAGCCCCCAAACTGTTTGATGGCTCCAACACTGTATAATTATTATTATTATTATTTATTGTTATAGCGCCATTTATTCCATGGCGCTTTACATTTGAGGAGGGGTATACATAATAAAAACAAGTACAATAATCTTAAACAATACAAGTTATAACTGGTACAGGAGGAGAGAGGACCCTGCCCGCGAAGGCTCACAATCTACAAGGGATGGGTGAGAATACAGTAGGCGAGGATAGAGCTGGTCATGCAGCGGTTTGGTCGATGGTAGGCGAGAGTCTGATGTGTTGTGGTAGAGGGTTCCAGAGTAGGGGTGAAACGCGAGAGAAATCTTGTATACGATTGTGGGAAGAGGAGATAAGAGGGGAGTAGAGAAGGAGATCTTGTGAGGATTGGAGGTTGCGTGTAGGTAAGTACCGGGAGACGAGGTCACAGATGTATGGAGGAGACAGGTTGTGGATGGCTTTGTACGTCATGGTTAGGGTTTTGTACTAGAGTCTCTGGGCAATGGGGAGCCAGTGAAGGGATTGACAGAGGGGAGAGGTCGGGGAATAGCGGGGGGACAGGTGGATTAGTCGTGCAGCAGAGTTTAGAATAGATTGGAGGGGTGCGAGAGTGTTAGAGGGGAGGCCACAGAGCAGGAGGTTGCAGTAGTCAAGGCGAGAGATAATGAGGGCATGGACTAGGGTTTTTGCAGATTCTTGGTTGAGGAATGTACGGATTCGTGAAATATTTTTGAGTTGAAGTCGGCAGGAAGTGGAAAGGGCTTGGATATGTGGTTTAAAGGAGAGATCAATATATATATATATATATATATATATATATATATAATGGCCCCTTCACTGTAATCTCCACACTGTATGAAGGCCCCAATAGATAACCTCTATATAGTATAATGTGCCAGATAGTCCTCAATATAATACAAGGCAGCACCCCCATAGGCAGACCCTGTAGTATAAGACAGCACCCCCCATAGGATAGGCAGATCCTGTAGTATAAGGCAGCACCCCACCCCATAGGCAGATCCTGTAGCATAAGGATCACCCACCCATAGGCAGATCCTGTATATAATGTAGCACCCCCCATAGGCAGATCCTGTATATAAGGCAGCACCCCCCCAAAGGCAGATCCTGCATATACAGCAGCACCCCCCATAGGCAGATCCTGTATATAAGGCAGCACTCCCCCATAGGCAGATCGTATATATAAGGCAGCATCCCCCCATAGGCAGATCCTATATATAAGGCAGCACCCCCATAGACTGATCCTATATATAAGGCAGCACCCCCCAAAGGCAGATCCTATATATAAGGCAGCACCCCCCATAGGCAGATCCTGTTTGTAAGGCAGCACCCCCCCATAGGCAGATCCTGTATGTAAAGCAGTACCCCCATAAAAAAACAATAAATACTCACCTCTCTTCCTCCTTGTTCCAGCGGCGCTCCCTGCTCCTGCTCATCTCCTGACAGCCGTCGACGGGCGGTGACGTCATCGCACCCGCTGTCAGACGATGTGGGGGATGAAGGGAGAAGGAGCGCAGTGCTCCTTCCCTCATCACCGCGGTCAGCTGTATCGGCTAGATGCCGATACAGCTGACCTTGCGATGACGTCGGGGGGCCCACTGCTGGCACCGGGCCCTCCGCCTGCTCAGGGGCCTCATAGCGGCAGAGCAGGGAGATTGATTCTCCCTGCTCTGCCGCAGAATGTAACTGTATCGGTGTGCTGCGCGTGCCGATGCAGTTACATTAGCGTAGCTTCGGATGGGCCCCCTCAGAGCACGGGGCCCGGGGCGATGGCCCCCTCTGCCCCCCCCGGTAGCTATGCTACTGCCAACCATAACCCTAACCACACCCCTAACCCTGACACACCCCTAACCCAACCGTAAATGTAATCCAAACCCTAGCCCCAACCCTAACTTTAGCCCCAACCCTAACTTTAGCCCCAACCCTAACCCTAATAGGAAAATGGAAATAAATACATTTTTTTAATTTTATTATTTTTCCCTAACTAAGGCGGTGATAAAGGGGGGTTTTATTTACTATTTATAGCGGGTTTTTATGTTTTGCAGCTGTCACATTAAAAGACGCTTTTTATTGCAAAAAATATTTTTTGCATCACCACATTTTGAGAGTTATAATTTTTCCATATTTTGGCCCACAGAGTCATATGAGGTCTTGTTTTTTGCGGGACGAGTTGACGTTTTTATTGGTATTATTTTCGGGCACATGACATTTTTTGATCGCTTTTTATTCTGATTTTTGTTAGGCAGAATGAACAAAAACCAGTGATACCTCATTTATATCATTTTTTTATGTTTTGCTTTTATACAATAAAAACTTTTATATAAAAAATAATTATTTTTGCATCGCTTTATTCTGAGGGCTATAACTTTTTATTTTTTCGCTGATGATGCTGTATGGCGGCTCGTTTTTTTCGGGGCAAGATGACGTTTTCAGCGGTACCATGTTTATTTATATCTGTCTTTTTGATTGCGTGTTATTTCACTTTTTGTTCGGCGGTATGATGATAAAGCATTGTTTTTTGGCTCTTTTTTTATGGTGTTCAGTGAAGGGGTTAACTAGTGGGACAGTTTTATAGGTCGGGTCATTACAGATGCGGCGATACTAAATATGTGTACTTTTATTGTTTGTTTTTTTATTTACATAAAGAAATTTATTTATTGGAACAATTTTTTTTTTCTTTATTTAGGAATTTATTTTTTTTTACACATGTTAAGATTTTTTCTTTTTTAACTTTTTTACTTTGTCCCAGGGTGGGACATCACTGTATAGTGTCACTTTGCAGTGCATTGTGTCAGATCAGCGATCTGACAGGCAGTGCAGGAGGCTTGCCGGCACCTGCTCTCAGCAGGCGCTTGCAAGCCACCTCCCTGCAGGACCCGGAAGGACCCCTGCGGCCATCTTGGATCCAGGGCCTGCAGGGAGGAGGACGGAGGAGACGCTCGGAACAATGCGATCACATCGCATTGTTCTGAGGGTCTCAGGGAAGCACGTAGGGAGCCCCCTCCCTGCGCGATTCTTCCATATGCCGCCGGAACACTACAATCATGTTTGATCACAGTGTTCCGGGGGTTAATGTGCAGGGAGCGGTCCGTGACCGCTCCTGGAACATAGTGCCGGATGTCAGCTGTGATAAAAAAATGACATTTAATAGGAACAGTTGACGGTCAAGATAAGGTCTGGAACAACAAACAAAATTTCAGTGAGAGCTGCTCTTAAGATTGCTAGAGAGGCATATCAAGACCCCTGCTTGACTGCAAAAGACCTTCAGAAAGAGTATGCAGAGTCTGGAGTTGTGGAACATTGTTCTACTTTTCAGAGATACCTGTAGAAATATAGAAGTCATCAGATGAAAACCTCTACTGCGTCCTTACCATAAAATTCAGAAGCAAAAGAACATCTAAACAAGCCTGATGCATTTTGAAAACAAGTCCTGTGTACCGTTGAGGTTAAAATAGAACTCTTTGGTCACAATGAACAAAGGTTTGGGTGGAGAAACAAGGCAAAAGAATTTCAGGAAAAGAACATCTCGCCAACCATTAAGCATGAGGGTGGATAAATCATGCTTTGGGGTTGTTTTGCAGCCAATGGCACGGGGAACATTTCATGGGTAGAGGGGAGAATTAATTCAATGAAATTTCAACAAATTCTTATTGCAAACATAATACCATCTGTAAAAAAAAGTTGAAGTTGAAAAGAGGATTGCTTGTGCAAATGTATAATGATTCTATACACACGTCAAAATCCACAATAAAGTACCTCAAAAGGCGCAAGCTGAAGGTTTTACAATGACCCTCACAGTCCCCTGATCTGAACATCATTAAAATTCTGTGGCTAGACCTCAAAATAGCAGTACATGCAAGATAACCCAGGAATCTCACGGAACTGGAAGAATTTTCCAAGTAAGAATGGATGAAAATCCCTCAAACAAGAACTGAAAGACTCTTGCCTGGCTACATAAAGTGTTTACAAGCTGTGATACTTTCAAAAGTGGGTGCTATTAGGTACTAACCATGCAGGATGCCCAAACTTTTGCCTCTGCCAAGTTTCCTTTTTGTAATTTTGCGGCTCATTTTTGTGGGCCGTTATTGCCGCAATTTTCACGGTCTGCCGCAATAAAGGACCGCAGAAAACTTGCAGATCTCCGTTTTTCTGGTTCCCAATACTATAGCAAAAGTATTGGGAAAAAAAAGTGGTCCGCAAAACCAGAAGTCACGGTGCACCGTTTTTTTTGCGGCCCCACTGATTTACAATGAGGGCCGAGTCTGTAAGCTGTGAAAAAGATCAAGCTGGTTCGATTTTTTTCACGGCCATAAATACGGCTCTCATGGCCATACCGCGCACGGCACGCCATGGAATTATTGCTGCCCGTTTTTGCGGCCCCATAGAAATCTATTGGGGTCTCAAAAACACCGCAAAATCACAGCAAGTGTAAAAGTAGTGATTTTGATGATGGGTGTCCAAACTTTCACATTCCACTGTATCTCTTTAGCTTACCATATCTAGAGGTTATGACAAGCCATAATACTATTACCCACTGCTAAAAAAAATGACATATAATAATATAAAATATTAATTGTATTTTAAAAATGGTAAAGAGACATAAATTATTATAAAGCACACTAAAAGATTTATACATTTATGTTAGAAAAGATCTATATGAAATATAAATGAACTTCTGATTGATTATAATAAATAAAGCAGAAAGCGGTAAAGTTTCCAGACTACAAACACATAGTACAAACCATGAAGGGAATGTACGCTGGGAAACAAAACTGGATTGTACAACATTTATCAACAGTAGGTATTTAACAAGTCAGTGACAACTGAGAGCATATCAACAGGGGGTTAAAGAGGAGTAATATTCTGACTATATGACTTCAAAGGAAGGAGTCACTGCTAACTTTTATAATATTCAAATCCCAACCATAGATTTCATAAGGAACCTGTCAGCAGGTTTTGGTATGTAATCTAAGGACTGCATCAGCTAGGTGCTGAGACACAGATTTCAGAGATGTGTCACTTATTAGGTTGTGTGCTGTTGTTTTAATACAATAAATATTTTATCAGCAGGATATAATCACTGCCTGGACTACAGCTCACTTGAGCCATGGTCCAAGCACTCCCCTTCCTCTGATAAGCAGCTTACTGTCAATAGACAATGTACACAGAAAGCTGTTATGTGTTGCAAACAGTCTCTTTGCCTATTTATGCAGCTTTCAGATGAGGTAGCAATAACCTGGTGACCAATTTCCTTTAAAAATTGTAAGTTTGCATTGCTTTGAAGTGGTGCATCAGCTGATGGACTCTTAGGGAATAGATCTGCCCATAAAACTCCACCATATCCACATACCAACCACCAGGGGTGGATTAAGGGTAGCCAGGGCCCCGGGCTGTTCAGACACTGTGGGGCCCCCCGGTCATGTGACGGCGGTCATGTGACGGGGGTCATGTGATACCTTAACCAGATTATTCCAGAAAAATGGTCGGACCCTACTCTACTGTAACCTATTAAATATTTGTTAAAATATGCAATACAATTTAAGTATATTTTGACCAATATCACATACAAGGAACAAATACCACCACACCATGACCAGACCACAAATTACAACCACAGTGATCGAATAATATCATATACAAGGAACAAATACCACCACACCATGTCAAGACCACATATTACCACCACTTGGTGACCAAATAGCACATACAAGGGACAAATACCACAACACCATTTCCAGACCACATATTACCACGACATAGTGACTAAATACTACAATACTGATCAGTCATAAAAAAAAACCACACAATACTATCACCATAAGTGCCAGTATTCACAGGAGATCTGTACTTAGTATGCAGTGTCTGTGTAGAGGTAATACAGCGATCACTGGTGACATTGTACACAGGACCTCTGTATATAGTGTATAGGTAATACAGTGATCACTGGTGACATTATATACAGGAGCTCTGTATATAGTATACAGTGTATAGTGTCAGTGTATAGGTAACACTGACTCACCAGTGACGTCTCTAGGTGAAGTCCTTCATCTTTCATCCAGCACAGACCACCATCACTTCTTCCAGCCAGGACTTGTCTCTGCAGGAAATAACACAGTTATCTCGAGCTCCGCTTGCAGAACACATTACTTAATTTTTCCCAACTTCTACATTACACCACATGAAGAAAAAGAGGTGACATAGTTGTTGTGAATTAGACTTTTTGGCTCCCTCTTGTGGTTACTAGTGATATGACTCTGGGATTTTCTTCCCTCAGTTTGCACCCAGCTTGGTCGTTAGTTCAGGGGTGTTGCTATATAAACCTCCTGGGTCCTTAGTCCAGTGCCTGGCATCGTTGTAATCAGACACATTCTGTTTGCTCCTATCTGCTGGTCCTGGTTCGTGCAAAATTAAGCTAAGTCCTGCTTCTTTGTTTTTTGGGTTATTTGCTTGCTCTCATTTTTGTCCAGCTTGTACTAAATGTGATTCCTGACCTTGCTGGAAGCTCTAGGGGGCTGGTGTTCTCCCCCCGGGCCGTTAGACGGTTCGGGGGTTCTTGAATTTCCAGTGTGGATATTTTTGATAGGGTTTTTGCTGACCATATAAGTTATCTTTCTATATTCTGCTATTAGCTAGTGGGCCTCTCTTTGCTAAATACCTAGCTCATTCTTATGTTTGTCTTTTCCTCTTACCTCACCGTTATTATTTGTTGGGGGCTTGTATCCAACTTTTGGGGTCTATTCTCTGGAGGCAAGAAAGGTCTTTCTTTTCCCTTCTAGGGTTGTTAGTCCTGTCGCCATTGGTAATTTGCAACCTAAATTTATTTTGTCTGTGACTTTGATTTGCTCTTTGTCTTCTTACCCTGTTATGGCGTTTGTGGATTCAGGTGCTGCCCTGAGTCTTATGGATCTGTCATTTGCCAAGCGCTGTGGTTTTGTTCTTGAACCGTTGGTAAATCCTATTCCTCTTAGAGGTATTGATGCTACGCCATTGGCGGAAAATAAACCGCAGTTTTGGACGCAGGTGACCATGTGCATGACTCCTGAACATTGGGAGGTGATTCGTTTTCTTGTTCTGCATAAAATGCATGATTTGGTCGTTTTGGGTCTGCCATGGTTACAGACCCACAATCCAGTCTTGGATTGGAAGGCAATGTCTGTGTCAAGTTGGGGCTGTCAGGGAATTCATGCTGATTCCCCGCCGGTGTCTATTGCTTCCTCTACTCCTTCGGAAGTTCCTGAGTATTTGTCTGATTATCAGGATGTATTCAGCGAGTCCAGATCCAGTGCTCTGCCTCCTCATAGGGACTGTGACTGCGCCATAGATTTGATTCCAGGTAGTAAATTTCCCAAGGGAAGATTATTTAATCTGTCTGTACCTGAGCATGCCGCAATGCGTTCGTATATCAAGGAGTATCTGGAGAAGGGGCATATCCGTCCTTCCTCTTCCCCTCTTGGTGCGGGATTCTTTTTTGTGGCCAAGAAGGACGGATCTTTGAGACCTTGTATTGACTATCGGCTTCTGAATAAAATCACTGTTAAATTTCAGTATCCTTTGCCTCTGTTGTCGGACTTGTTTGCCCGGATTAAAGGTGCCAAGTGGTTCACCAAGATAGATCTTCGTGGTGCGTACAACCTTGTGCGCATTAAGCAAGGAGATGAATGGAAGACTGCATTTAATACGCCCGAAGGTCATTTTGAGTACTTGGTGATGCCTTTTGGGCTCTCTAATGCTCCCTCAGTGTTTCAGTCCTTTATGCATGATATTTTCCGGAAGTATCTGGATAAATTTATGATTGTTTATCTGGATGATATTCTGGTTTTCTCTGAAGATTGGGACTCACATGTGGAGCAGGTCAGGATGGTGTTTCAGGTTTTGCGTGAGAATGCTTTGTTTGTTAAAGGCTCAAAGTGTCTCTTTGGAGTACAGAAGGTTCCCTTTTTGGGGTTTATTTTTTCCCCTTCTGCTGTGGAGATGGACCCAGTCAAGGTCCGAGCTATTCATGAGTGGACTCAACCCACGTCAGTTAAGAGTCTTCAGAAGTTCTTGGGTTTTGCTAACTTCTACCGTCGTTTTATCGCTAATTTTTCTAGCGTTGTTAAACCTTTGACGGATATGACCAAGAAAGGTTCTGATGTTGCTAACTGGGCTCCTGCAGCCGTGGAGGCGTTCCAAGAGTTGAAGCGCCGGTTTACTTCGGCGCCTGTTTTGTGCCAGCCTGATGTCTCACTTCCCTTTCAGGTCGAAGTGGATGCTTCTGAGATTGGGGCAGGGGCCGTTTTGTCACAGAGAGGCCCTGGTTGCTCGGTAATGAGACCATGTGCTTTCTTCTCTAGGAAGTTTTCGCCTGCTGAGCGGAATTATGATGTTGGCAATCGGGAGTTACTGGCCATGAAGTGGGCATTTGAGGAGTGGCGTCATTGGCTCGAGGGTGCTAAGCATCATGTGGTGGTCTTGACTGATCACAAAAATTTGATGTATCTCGAGTCTGCTAAACGCCTGAATCCTAGACAGGCCCGCTGGTCATTGTTTTTCTCCCGTTTTGACTTTGTGGTCTCGTATTTACCAGGTTCAAAGAATGTGAAGGCTGATGCTCTTTCAAGGAGCTTTGTGCCTGACTCTCCTGGAGTCGCAGAACCTGTTGGTATTCTTAAAGAGGGAGTTATTTTGTCAGCCATTTCTCCTGATTTGCGACGCATGTTGCAGAGATTTCAGGCTGGTAGACCTGACTCTTGTCCACCTGACAGACTGTTTGTTCCTGATAAGTGGACCAGCAGAGTCATTTCCGAGGTTCATTCCTCGGTGTTGGCAGGTCATCCGGGAATTTTTGGCACCAGAGATCTGGTGGCTAGGTCCTTTTGGTGGCCTTCCTTGTCACGGGATGTGCGGTCATTTGTGCAGTCCTGTGGGACTTGTGCTCGAGCTAAGCCTTGCTGTTCTCGTGCCAGCGGGTTGCTCTTGCCCTTGCCTGTCCCGAAGAGGCCTTGGACACACATTTCCATGGATTTCATTTCTGATCTCCCGGTGTCTCAGGGTATGTCTGTCATCTGGGTGGTATGTGATCGCTTCTCGAAAATGGTCCATTTGGTGCCTTTGCCTAAGCTGCCTTCCTCTTCCGATCTGGTTCCTGTGTTCCTTCAGAATGTGGTTCGTTTACACAGCATTCCTGAGAATATTGTGTCTGACAGAGGATCCCAGTTTGTTTCCAGGTTCTGGCGATCCTTTTGTGCTAGGATGGGCATTGATTTGTCGTTCTCGTCTGCCTTTCATCCTCAGACTAATGGACAAACGGAGCGAACTAATCAGACTCTGGAGGCTTATTTGAGGTGTTTTGTTTCGGCAGATCAGGATGATTGGGTGACCTTCTTGCCGTTGGCTGAGTTTGCCCTTAATAATCGGGCTAGTTCCGCTACTTTGGTTTCGCCATTTTTCTGCAACTCTGGTTTCCATCCTCGTTTTTCCTCGGGACATGTGGAGCCTTCTGACTGTCCTGGGGTAGATTCTGTGGTGGATAGGTTGCAGCAGATCTGGAATCATGTGGTGGACAACTTAAAATTGTCACAGGAGAAGGCTCAGCATTTTGCCAACTGCCGCCGCGGTGTGGGTCCCCGACTTCGTGTTGGGGATTTGGTGTGGCTGTCTTCTCGATTTGTTCCTATGAAGGTCTCCTCTCCTAAATTTAAGCCTCGCTTCATCGGTCCTTACAAGATATTGGAAATCCTTAATCCAGTGTCCTTTCGCTTGGATCTTCCGGTTTCGTTTGCCATTCACAACGTGTTCCATAGGTCTTTATTGCGACGCTACGTTGTGCCTGTGGTTCCTTCTGCTGAGCCTCCTGCTCCGGTGTTGGTTGAGGGCGAGTTGGAGTACGTGGTTGAGAAGATCTTGGATTCTCGTCTCTCCAGACGGAGGCTTCAGTATTTGGTCAAGTGGAAGGGCTATGGTCAGGAGGATAATTCCTGGGTGGTTGCCTCTGATGTGCATTGCGGCCGATTTAGTTCGTGCCTTTCACGCTGCTCATCCTGATCGCCCTGGTGGTCTTGGTGAGGGTTCGGTGACCCCTCCTTAAGGGGGGGTACTGTTGTGAATTAGACTTTTTGGCTCCCTCTTGTGGTTACTAGTGATATGACTCTGGGATTTTCTTCCCTCAGTTTGCACCCAGCTGGGTCGTTAGTTCAGGGGTGTTGCTATATAAACCTCCTGGGTCCTTAGTCCAGTGCCTGGCATCGTTGTAATCAGACACATTCTGTTTGCTCCTATCTGCTGGTCCTGGTTCGTGCAAAATTAAGCTAAGTCCTGCTTCTTTGTTTTTTGGGTTATTTGCTTGCTCTCATTTTTGTCCAGCTTGTACTAAATGTGATTCCTGACCTTGCTGGAAGCTCTAGGGGGCTGGTGTTCTCCCCCCGGGCCGTTAGACGGTTCGGGGGTTCTTGAATTTCCAGTGTGGATATTTTTGATAGGGTTTTTGCTGACCATATAAGTTATCTTTCTATATTCTGCTATTAGCTAGTGGGCCTCTCTTTGCTAAATACCTAGCTCATTCTTATGTTTGTCTTTTCCTCTTACCTCACCGTTATTATTTGTTGGGGGCTTGTATCCAACTTTTGGGGTCTATTCTCTGGAGGCAAGAAAGGTCTTTCTTTTCCCTTCTAGGGTTGTTAGTCCTGTCGCCATTGGTAATTTGCAACCTAAATTTATTTTGTCTGTGACTTTGATTTGCTCTTTGTCTTCTTACCCTGTTATGGCGTTTGTGGATTCAGGTGCTGCCCTGAGTCTTATGGATCTGTCATTTGCCAAGCGCTGTGGTTTTGTTCTTGAACCGTTGGTAAATCCTATTCCTCTTAGAGGTATTGATGCTACGCCATTGGCGGAAAATAAACCGCAGTTTTGGACGCAGGTGACCATGTGCATGACTCCTGAACATTGGGAGGTGATTCGTTTTCTTGTTCTGCATAAAATGCATGATTTGGTCGTTTTGGGTCTGCCATGGTTACAGACCCACAATCCAGTCTTGGATTGGAAGGCAATGTCTGTGTCAAGTTGGGGCTGTCAGGGAATTCATGCTGATTCCCCGCCGGTGTCTATTGCTTCCTCTACTCCTTCGGAAGTTCCTGAGTATTTGTCTGATTATCAGGATGTATTCAGCGAGTCCAGATCCAGTGCTCTGCCTCCTCATAGGGACTGTGACTGCGCCATAGATTTGATTCCAGGTAGTAAATTTCCCAAGGGAAGATTATTTAATCTGTCTGTACCTGAGCATGCCGCAATGCGTTCGTATATCAAGGAGTATCTGGAGAAGGGGCATATCCGTCCTTCCTCTTCCCCTCTTGGTGCGGGATTCTTTTTTGTGGCCAAGAAGGACGGATCTTTGAGACCTTGTATTGACTATCGGCTTCTGAATAAAATCACTGTTAAATTTCAGTATCCTTTGCCTCTGTTGTCGGACTTGTTTGCCCGGATTAAAGGTGCCAAGTGGTTCACCAAGATAGATCTTCGTGGTGCGTACAACCTTGTGCGCATTAAGCAAGGAGATGAATGGAAGACTGCATTTAATACGCCCGAAGGTCATTTTGAGTACTTGGTGATGCCTTTTGGGCTCTCTAATGCTCCCTCAGTGTTTCAGTCCTTTATGCATGATATTTTCCGGAAGTATCTGGATAAATTTATGATTGTTTATCTGGATGATATTCTGGTTTTCTCTGAAGATTGGGACTCACATGTGGAGCAGGTCAGGATGGTGTTTCAGGTTTTGCGTGAGAATGCTTTGTTTGTTAAAGGCTCAAAGTGTCTCTTTGGAGTACAGAAGGTTCCCTTTTTGGGGTTTATTTTTTCCCCTTCTGCTGTGGAGATGGACCCAGTCAAGGTCCGAGCTATTCATGAGTGGACTCAACCCACGTCAGTTAAGAGTCTTCAGAAGTTCTTGGGTTTTGCTAACTTCTACCGTCGTTTTATCGCTAATTTTTCTAGCGTTGTTAAACCTTTGACGGATATGACCAAGAAAGGTTCTGATGTTGCTAACTGGGCTCCTGCAGCCGTGGAGGCGTTCCAAGAGTTGAAGCGCCGGTTTACTTCGGCGCCTGTTTTGTGCCAGCCTGATGTCTCACTTCCCTTTCAGGTCGAAGTGGATGCTTCTGAGATTGGGGCAGGGGCCGTTTTGTCACAGAGAGGCCCTGGTTGCTCGGTAATGAGACCATGTGCTTTCTTCTCTAGGAAGTTTTCGCCTGCTGAGCGGAATTATGATGTTGGCAATCGGGAGTTACTGGCCATGAAGTGGGCATTTGAGGAGTGGCGTCATTGGCTCGAGGGTGCTAAGCATCATGTGGTGGTCTTGACTGATCACAAAAATTTGATGTATCTCGAGTCTGCTAAACGCCTGAATCCTAGACAGGCCCGCTGGTCATTGTTTTTCTCCCGTTTTGACTTTGTGGTCTCGTATTTACCAGGTTCAAAGAATGTGAAGGCTGATGCTCTTTCAAGGAGCTTTGTGCCTGACTCTCCTGGAGTCGCAGAACCTGTTGGTATTCTTAAAGAGGGAGTTATTTTGTCAGCCATTTCTCCTGATTTGCGACGCATGTTGCAGAGATTTCAGGCTGGTAGACCTGACTCTTGTCCACCTGACAGACTGTTTGTTCCTGATAAGTGGACCAGCAGAGTCATTTCCGAGGTTCATTCCTCGGTGTTGGCAGGTCATCCGGGAATTTTTGGCACCAGAGATCTGGTGGCTAGGTCCTTTTGGTGGCCTTCCTTGTCACGGGATGTGCGGTCATTTGTGCAGTCCTGTGGGACTTGTGCTCGAGCTAAGCCTTGCTGTTCTCGTGCCAGCGGGTTGCTCTTGCCCTTGCCTGTCCCGAAGAGGCCTTGGACACACATTTCCATGGATTTCATTTCTGATCTCCCGGTGTCTCAGGGTATGTCTGTCATCTGGGTGGTATGTGATCGCTTCTCGAAAATGGTCCATTTGGTGCCTTTGCCTAAGCTGCCTTCCTCTTCCGATCTGGTTCCTGTGTTCCTTCAGAATGTGGTTCGTTTACACGGCATTCCTGAGAATATTGTGTCTGACAGAGGATCCCAGTTTGTTTCCAGGTTCTGGCGATCCTTTTGTGCTAGGATGGGCATTGATTTGTCGTTCTCGTCTGCCTTTCATCCTCAGACTAATGGACAAACGGAGCGAACTAATCAGACTCTGGAGGCTTATTTGAGGTGTTTTGTTTCGGCAGATCAGGATGATTGGGTGACCTTCTTGCCGTTGGCTGAGTTTGCCCTTAATAATCGGGCTAGTTCCGCTACTTTGGTTTCGCCATTTTTCTGCAACTCTGGTTTCCATCCTCGTTTTTCCTCGGGACATGTGGAGCCTTCTGACTGTCCTGGGGTAGATTCTGTGGTGGATAGGTTGCAGCAGATCTGGAATCATGTGGTGGACAACTTAAAATTGTCACAGGAGAAGGCTCAGCGTTTTGCCAACTGCCGCCGCGGTGTGGGTCCCCGACTTCGTGTTGGGGATTTGGTGTGGCTGTCTTCTCGATTTGTTCCTATGAAGGTCTCCTCTCCTAAATTTAAGCCTCGCTTCATCGGTCCTTACAAGATATTGGAAATCCTTAATCCAGTGTCCTTTCGCTTGGATCTTCCGGTTTCGTTTGCCATTCACAACGTGTTCCATAGGTCTTTATTGCGACGCTACGTTGTGCCTGTGGTTCCTTCTGCTGAGCCTCCTGCTCCGGTGTTGGTTGAGGGCGAGTTGGAGTACGTGGTTGAGAAGATCTTGGATTCTCGTCTCTCCAGACGGAGGCTTCAGTATTTGGTCAAGTGGAAGGGCTATGGTCAGGAGGATAATTCCTGGGTGGTTGCCTCTGATGTGCATGCGGCCGATTTAGTTCGTGCCTTTCACGCTGCTCATCCTGATCGCCCTGGTGGTCTTGGTGAGGGTTCGGTGACCCCTCCTTAAGGGGGGGGTACTGTTGTGAATTAGACTTTTTGGCTCCCTCTTGTGGTTACTAGTGATATGACTCTGGGATTTTCTTCCCTCAGTTTGCACCCAGCTGGGTCGTTAGTTCAGGGGTGTTGCTATATAAACCTCCTGGATCCTTAGTCCAGTGCCTGGCATCGTTGTAATCAGACACATTCTGTTTGCTCCTATCTGCTGGTCCTGGTTCGTGCAAAATTAAGCTAAGTCCTGCTTCTTTGTTTTTTGGGTTATTTGCTTGCTCTCATTTTTGTCCAGCTTGTACTAAATGTGATTCCTGACCTTGCTGGAAGCTCTAGGGGGCTGGTGTTCTCCCCCCGGGCCGTTAGACGGTTCGGGGGTTCTTGAATTTCCAGTGTGGATATTTTTGATAGGGTTTTTGCTGACCATATAAGTTATCTTTCTATATTCTGCTATTAGCTAGTGGGCCTCTCTTTGCTAAATACCTAGCTCATTCTTATGTTTGTCTTTTCCTCTTACCTCACCGTTATTATTTGTTGGGGGCTTGTATCCAACTTTTGGGGTCTATTCTCTGGAGGCAAGAAAGGTCTTTCTTTTCCCTTCTAGGGTTAGTTAGTTCTTCGGCTGGCGCGAGACGTCTAGAATCAACGTAGGCACGTTCCCCGGCTGCTGGTATTTGTGGTGCTAGGATTAGATATATGGTCAGCCCAGTTACCACTGCCCTATGAGCTGGTTTTCTGTGTTTGCAGACTTAGCAATTATTCCTGAGACCCTCTGCCATTGGGGTCATAACACATAGTGTCACTCTACACAGTAACAGGACCGCCCCCCCATTTAAAACAATGTCTTAAAAAAATAAAATAAATACATCACTGCAGTAATATCCCTTAATTAGCCCCTATGTCCAGCATTACCCAGCAATCTGCCCCAGTGTGTCCAGCATATTGCCCCAGAGTGACCAGCATATTGCCCCCAGACAGTGTGTCCAGCATATTACCCCCAGACAGTGTGTCCAGCATATTACCCCCAGTGTGTCCAGCATATTACCCCCAGTGTGTCCAGCATATTACCCCCAGTGTGTCCAGCATATCACCCCCAGTGTGTCCAGCATATCACCCCCAGACAGTGTGTCCAGCATATTACCCCCAGTGTCTCCAGCATATTACCCCCAGTGTCTCCAGCATATTACCCCCAGTGTCTCCAGCATTGCCCCAGTGTCTCCAGCATTGCCCCAGTGTCCTCCAGCATTGCCCCAGTGTCCTCCAGCATTGCCCCCAGTGTCTCCAGCATGGCCCCCAGTGTCTCCAGCATGGCCCCCAGTGTCTCCAGCAATCTGCCCCAGTGTCTCCAGCATTGCCCCAGTGTCTCCAGCATTACCCCAGTGTCTCCAGCATTGCCCCAGTGTCTCCAGCATTGCCCCAGTGTCTCCAGCATTGCCCCAGTGTCTCCAGCAATCATCTGCCCCAGTGTGTCCTCCAGCATTGCCCCAGTGTCTCCAGCATTGCCCCAGTGTCTCCAGCATTGCCCCTAGTGTCTCCAGCGTTGCCCCCAGTGTCTCCAGCATTGCCCCAGTGTCTCCAGCATTGCCCCAGTGTCCTCCAGCATTGCCCCAGTGTCCTCCAGCATTGCCCCCAGTGTCTCCAGCATGGCCCCCAGTGTCTCCAGCAATCTGCCCCAGTGTCTCCAGCATTGCCCCAGTGTCTCCAGCATTACCCCAGTGTCTCCAGCATTGCCCCAGTGTCTCCAGCATTGCCCCAGTGTCTCCAGCATTGCCCCAGTGTCTCCAGCAATCATCTGCCCCAGTGTGTCCTCCAGCATTGCCCCAGTGTCTCCAGCATTGCCCCAGTGTCTCCAGCATTGCCCCTAGTGTCTCCAGCATTGCCCCCAGTGTCTCCAGCATTGCCCCAGTGTCTCCAGCATTGCCCCAGTGTCCTCCAGCATTGCCCCAGTGTCCTCCAGCATTGCCCCCAGTGTCTCCAGCATGGCCCCCAGTGTCTCCAGCAATCTGCCCCAGTGTCTCCAGCATTGCCCCAGTGTCTCCAGCATTACCCCAGTGTCTCCAGCATTGCCCCAGTGTCTCCAGCATTGCCCCAGTGTCTCCAGCATTGCCCCAGTGTCTCCAGCAATCATCTGCCCCAGTGTGTCCTCCAGCATTGCCCCAGTGTCTCCAGCATTGCCCCAGTGTCTCCAGCATTGCCCCTAGTGTCTCCAGCATTGCCCCCAGTGTCTCCAGCATTGCCCCCAGTGTCTCTAGCATTGCCCCCAGTGTCTCCAGCATTGCCCCCAGTGTCTCCAGCATTGCCCCCAGTGTCTCCAGCAATCTGCCCCAGTGTCTCCAGCATTGCCCCGGGCCCCCCGGATTGCCGTTCGCAAAAACAAAAACAAAAAAGTTCTCCTCACCTGACCTGGGCGCTCCAGCGGCGAGCCTCCTCCAGCAGCGCACACTCGCCGGCGACTGACAATGACGTCAGACGCCGGCGATGTGTGAGCTGCGCCTGAGGCCGACTTCAGCTGCCAGCCTCCAATTGGCTGGCGGCTGTTGTTAACTATTGACGTGCGGGTGCACGCCCGCACGTCAATAGGAAACCGCCGCAGCGCCGTATGGGCCCAGTGAGCAGATGAGACAGGGCCCGATGCGGGCCCCCTCTCTCTGCCCACCGGGCCCATAAATGATACGCCAGTCAGGGCACGGGCAGTAATGCCCTGATGGCGGCGGGCAATCTGTGTGGTAGCCCAGGGCCCCCCCACACCACTGGGCCCTGGG
Organism: Ranitomeya variabilis; assembly: GCF_051348905.1. Classification (NCBI taxonomy): domain Eukaryota; kingdom Metazoa; phylum Chordata; class Amphibia; order Anura; family Dendrobatidae; genus Ranitomeya; species Ranitomeya variabilis. Next base: position 77,328,369 of record NC_135233.1, read on the forward strand.
CTACCGCCCAGATTGACCCTCTTATAATCCGCCCCTGCCAACCACTAACTATGAATACCAAATTTGTCCTAATGTAGGGCACTTCAAATATCAAAAACTACTATTCCCACATAATTACATGTAGAGAAACAGAAGCGATCCCATGTGTAGGCAATAAAAACAATTTTTATTATAAATATAGTAAAAACAACAACAATATAAACAACTCAAAAAGCAAAAGATGCCGTAGGGGACCCCACTAATATCAGAATAATGAGACAGCCCGCTATGGAAATTAGGACCAAAGAATATGGCTAATTTGAATGCTGAAACAGCACATGCTCATGTATCCAAAGGATAGAAAAACATACAAGAGTATATTGATCCTGATAATAAATATAAACTCTTATTGATATCCTAAACAGCCTTTGATCCACATAAATCAAACCTACATGTCATACTGTCAATGCAAACCATAAACCATAGGGCTTGACTCATTATCCACCACAGCCATTCTGTCAGTGCATGAAGTAAGAGCGTAATAAGGCTAATACCTTCAAAGGGTACCGTGCTGTATATATATCACTTATCCCACATAGGGGACTACTTATTATATATCCTCTTCCTAGTTGATGTATATTATTTGCTAAGTCCAGTATGTGCTTTTTCATCTTATTATGCAGTGCAGTTTTTTCCTTGCTGGCAATGCAAGGGTTTATATGTTCAGTTGGAGCTTTCCTACCTGAATTGTCTCAGCTGTTCAGAATTTGCCATTCCCCTCTGCTATATATGCTCGCCTCTGGCACTTAAAAATTGCCAGTGTTCTTACTGCCTGGTTTGCAGTTAGAAGTGTAGTTTGCGGTTGTAGTTGGTGTTTGGACATTTGTTCAGGAGATTGTAGCTTGAAGTTTTGTATTGGTGCACATCCTCATCTTCTTGTCACGATTTCTCCGCTCAGTGAGTGATTGCTATGCTGTTCTATGGAAACTGTCTTGCTGAGTTGTCTGTCTCTTAATTGACAGCTTGGCTGTCCTATACTGTGATGAACTTGCAAGGCTGTCGGTGCCTTGATTAACAGCTCTGCTGTCCAATCTGTGACTGGGACTTTCTGCAGGTGTTCAGTGTTCTGGTGATTGCCCAGCTACTTAACTGAGCTGTCTGCCCCTGATCCCTGCCAGACGTAGTTTGTGCTTCTTGGTGAGTGTTGTTCTGAGTTCTGATCTGCTGCCTGACCCTTTGGATGTGTTCTGACTATCCTTTTGTCTTGTCCTTTGGCTATGTTATATGTTCTCTTGTTATTGACCCTGGACTGTGACCTGACGGATGCCTTTGTCTTTTCCATTGGATATCTCTGTACTCTCTTGGTGTTGACCCCGACACATCTGACTCTTCTGCCTCACGGCCTGTTCATGAGTAGTGACTAGCTTGACATTACTGTTTGTTTTTTCCTTCCTTTTAATCCCCTGTGTTCCATTCTTATATTTGGTGAGTGTATTTTGTATGATTGTTATTTTCATTTACTCCTGTCCGTCTTCCCTTGTTTTTCTGGTTAGTGTTATCTTATAAACACTTCGACTTCCCAACTGCCTGTGTGGTGGAGGGTTGATACAGGAGCATAGCAATGCACGTGAACCCCACGTCTCCACCTTCAGGCGTAAACTAGGGGACAGGGATAGACTAGGGCTAATCTAGTCCTAGGGACCTGATTAGCGCCCACAGTCCCAAGGCATTTTGTGACACTTGGCTTTCCAAACCTTTAATCCCTTCACGACATATGACATATACTTACGTCATATATTTTATCCCTGACTTTGATGAGGACTAACGCTGAGCCTGCATCTTTTCTGCATATGCTGTCATGTGCCTTTAACAGCCACAGCTGTTAACCAGTTAAATCTCTCTGTCAATCTCTGACTGACTTAACATGAGCAGGCCAGAAGCGTGTCATAAATGCCACCCATTAGCGCCCCTGTCACGTTATTGAGGGGCGCTGATGGTTTGTCATGACAGCCGAGGGTCTGCAGAAAACTCCAGTAACTATCATTACGATACTCATATGAATGCTGGCTGGTGAAGCACTGCTATGTATGGCACAAGTGATTGGACGATCACAGCTTCAAGCATCCTGAGGGGACTATTAAATAAAGTAAAAAGTTAATAAAAAAAGTTTTTAAAAATATGATTTTTTTTTTTAAAACACCGTTTTACTCTATTCAAAATAAGACAATTTAAAAAATGCTAATTTGGTATTGCTGCTTTCAGAAAATGTGCATTCTATCAAAATATAAAGTAAATTAATTCCATCAGTAAACAGCACAACAATAAAAAAAAATCTAAACACTAGAATTATGTGCCACAGCAATATTGCAATAAAATGTAATTAGAGGCAATCAAAACATTTAATCTACCCAAAAATGGTATCAATGGTCAGCTCAGGGCTCAAAAAATAAGCTATCTCACAGCCCCATATCTCGGAAAATGACTACAAACACAAAAACTTTTTTCATACATATTTCGTAAAAAAAATCACTACTTAAATAAAAAATAAACTATACATATTTGGTATCTTCATACTTGTACTTGCATGGGGAATCATATTGTCAGGTCAGTTTTACCAAATAGTGAACATGGTAAATAAAAAATAATGATGGAATTGCCTTTTTTTTTTGTAATTTAACTGCACTTGGATTTTGTTTCCCCATTTTCCAGTACACTATATGAATAAATAAATAAATAACCAGCCCTACGGAGAGGCTCTCACTGGGGCTACATTTCATCAATTGCCTCCTCTCACTGGAGAGGAGAAAGGTCAGTGAAATGGCAGTGACCTGTCATTCAGGGACTGGAGACCGGCGGAATGATAGACAGGGAGGAGAAGACCCAGTGTACAGTCCAGCCCTGTGCCACAAAATCTAATCAGAACATTTTAAATAGTGATTAAAAAAGTACAACAAAGCGGAATTTTTCACAAAAGCATTTAATCTCTATTACAGCAGCATTACAGCCATCAAAACACATGTTATGAAGATCAGACTTTGATAGTTTCCTGTTCTTAAAATAAAACTAGTAATCCTCTCACACCAAACTGTCATACCATTGATTGAAAGCATCAGACTATAACTATCACCTTCAAATTATGTGCTAATCAGAAATTTTTGCCAAAGATATGATGTTTGATTATTTTCCTCAATAAAAGAATGACTTGATTCTGTTCTCTTTATCTACTTTTAGGACTTGTGTGAAAATGTAATGCAGTTTTAGGTCAAATTTTTGCAAAAAATATGGAAAACTCTGAAAGGTTCACAAACTTTCAAACATGATTGTATTTGTTGTTTCTATGATGTAAACAATGCAAGGGATAAACACATTACAAATTAGAAAGAACAACAGTGTGATACCAAAATTCACATCTCTAGTTTCCTTTTCTTTCTCCCCCTACTTGTAACTTTGTGGCTCACTTCTAAGTTTCGTTTTCTATTATTTCTCCTCTTAGCATACCATTTACTTAAAGATATGCATTACATCAGCATTCTGTTAGCTCACAAAGCTCTTGTGTAAAGTGCTCCTAATTCCAGGTAATTACCTGCATTGTCCTGTCCATGATGTCCTGTCTGTATACCCTCTTTTGCTTCCTCCCCTTCCCAGGAGATGTGGTATGACCAGACCATGTTCCTTCATGGTCAGACACAGCAATTAAATGGTACACAGCAGGGAAACATTTATAAGATTATCTTGGCACAGGGTTTTTTAAACACATCCAAATGTGGAAATTATTATTATTATTCAAAGATCTATTAATTAAAATGTTGACTAAAATTATCTTTGATAATAGCAAAGCCCCTGCTCACATGACTGTGTTTGCTCTGCCACCATTTTGTTTTCTTTTCCTGTTTTGCCCAGAGGGCTTTACTTTCTTTGTGTCACCTTGGTTTATGCTGCCTACAAAAAACTAAAAGAAGTTCTTAAAGCTGCAGTGTACCCGTGTCTAGCTCCGTGTGCAGCCAAGTGAGCCGTTCTACCACTATATATATATATATATATATATATATATATATATATATATAGACAAAATGGATTTGAATTTAGGACTTGAAAATGTTCTCATCTTATGTTACACTGAACTCAGAGAGCCACTTTAGATGAAGTTGGCAAGAAGAATTAGTTGCCTCATGTGAAATTAAAAATAAAAACGATTCTTTAAAAAAAGAAATTCCCAAATTGTTGTTTTTTTTTTACTCTCTCCTAGATCTCTCTCCTAAATTTTCTCCTACAACTTGACACATCAGGTGTCCATCATGTGTCCATTTGGCTCCAAAATTTGAACTTTTACCACTATAAATGTAACTGCATTGTGCTATGTGCTATGCTTTTCTTGTCCTGATGAAGAAGTCTGTGATACTTCAAACGCATTGACTAAATAAAGAAAAAACGCATGTACTTTCTGTCTGGATTTGGGTTTATTATATGGGATGCCAACAGCACAGATTATCCGCAAATCTTCCTTATCTGTGTTTTCCCGGTCTGAGTAAAATTTTGTTTATACACAACTAAATCAGGTTAGTATAACCTTAAACACCTTTATCACCATTGGATAAAACTATTGCACTGTCTTTTTTCTCTTAGCTTTATTATGGCAGCCCATTGGCACCCCGTGATCACGCCACTGGAGTTCTAATAGACTGCCAGAAAAGCACTCCCTTCCTTGCGGCACACTGGAAATACTGCTGTCAGAGATTGACAGTGGCCTTTAACAGGTCAACAGCAGCGGGTGGAGGGCTTTTCTTTAAAAGGCAGATGATGCTATCATCTGCCGAGAAAGATGTGGAATTGACTTGGGAACGGTCATCAAAGTCAGTAATCCGCAATAGGGCATAATTGTGTGTCCTATTGTGGCAAGGGGGTAAGAAAACAATTCCCACTCAACTGATTTTCATCCCGTTGATTTAATTCACCAGTCTCAAATTTCATCTTCAAATTATATGCTAATCCTAAACTTTTACCACTTACAAACAAGTGATATTGGATACAGAAATTTCCCTCAATAAAAAATGACTTGATTTGATTCTCTTTATCTACTTTTAGGATTTCTGTGAAAATATGATTTACTTTTAGATTAAATTTATATTGAAAGCTCTGAAGGGTTCACAAACTTTCAAGCATCATTATGTGTGTTGTTTCTAGGATGTAAAAAAATGTGAATAATAATTTAATTACAAATATTGTGATACAGAAATTCACAAGTCAAGTTTCCTTTTCCTTCTTTGCGAACTTGTAACTTCATAACTCAATTCCAAGTTTCCTTTTCTATTCTGTTTTGTTCCCTTTGCAAACTGTTTACTATAAGAAACATATTACATCAGCACTAGATATGAGCGAATTTGTTCAGCTCCCTCCTTTTTCAGCAAGCTATAGCGCTTACTGAATAAGCTGCAGAGGGAACCCGGCTTCCTGGATCGCGCCGGCTGATCAGCTGTCCTGTTGGGCTCTCCATGCATGTGTTGCAACAGTGAAACAGCCACGACACATGAAGCTGCGGCGCCGGATAGCTGATCAACAGGAACGATCCAGGTAGCGGGGTTCCATCTGCAGCTCATTCGGTAAGCGCTATACGAATAAGGAGTGATCCGAACAAATTCGCTCATCTCTAAAGCACTAAGTTAATACATAAAGATCTTGTTTAAATTGCCCTTATTTAATTGCCTTAATTTGTATATCTCTATAGAAATTATGATAATTTAGATTTATTGTAGGATTACATCCAGGAGTAGAGGTGGAAACACCTGAGATTTGGCTCTTGGCTTTCTAAGGGTGGAAGGACCTGTGATCCTTTTCAGACTTGAATGGACTTAATTGTAAACAGGTGACCCCATACTTGCTGAGGACATTGTTGTTCTTCTGTTATATCTTTATGCCGGAAAGGCTGTTTTTGTTTTGTCTGGAGTCCGCTGAAGTTTCTGAAGATAATAAAACTTCACCTGCTTGAAGTCAACCGCATTGCCTTCTTGTACTGGTGTGAACGCTACCAGCTGCCTGAGAGAACATGAAACCCTACAATATACTTATATATAGAGAGAGAGGGAGAGATAGTACTGGGCAAAAGTTCTAGGCAAGTATGGAAAAAATGCTGCTTAATAAAAATACTAAAAAAAATACAAACGCCTCCATTTTTTTAGCAACTCACAACAAGCAAAGGGTTTGAAGAAAAGAAAAATCTAAATCAAATCAATATTTGGTGTGACCATCCTTTGTCTTCAAAGCACCATCAAAGCTTGAATTATTCTAGGTACACTTGCACACAGTTTTTGAAGGAACTCAGTAGAAGGTTGTTCCAAACATCTTGAAGAACAAACTACATCATTTCTGTCTATGTCGCTTGCACAAATCCTGCCTGTAAATGTATTCTGACACAATCTCAATGACATTGAGATCAGGGCTTTGTGGGGACCATCTCAAACTCTCAATTCCATTGGCTGACATGCAGTTACAAACATGCAAGAAACCTCCTCAACGCTACACTGTTGCCTCATCCATCAGTCATCAGTCAACTGCGTAATTGTCCTGACAATCGGAGGCAGGGAAGTGCTTGTTTGTGACAAATTGGTGGCAGCAGTGGGATATCTGCATGATCCCCTGGCTGTTTCCTGACATCCTCCTTTCCAAGTTCCTTCAAAAACTGTTCAAGTGTACCTTGAATAATCAGTACTTTTGATGCTATTTTGATGTCAAGGTGTGATCACACCAAATATTTATTTGATTAAAATATCTTCTTTGTTCATTCACTTTGCATTTGAACTGCTTAAAATAAACTATTAACATGTCTATTTTTGAAAGCATTTATATTTTGCAGCATTGTTTCCACACCTACCTAAAACATTTGCACAGTACACTTTATACAGTTATGGCCAAAAGTGTTGGCAACCTTGAAATTGTTGTAGAAAATGAAGTATTGCTTACAGAAGATTATTGCAATTACACATGTTTATTTCCTTTATATGTATTAAAAAAACACAAAAAAACTGAGGAAAAAAAGGCAAAGGTATTTTTTTCAACGGGAACCTGAGAGCTGACACCTGCTGCCCGGTCCACAGGCAACTTACTGTATATCTGACACTGGCTATATGATCTCAGTGAGGTATGTTTGACTCTGACGCAGACATTTCTATGGAAATAAAACTTAGTAATCCACTATTTGCCCCTTTGAAGGTTATAATTCCTTGTTTACCTTTATTCTATAATGCTGCAAATGCCCCTTTATAAAGTAATAATGCCATGAGTAGGGTAATTATGTCAATGTTGTCCACTTGTAAAGTAGTAATGCTTTTAATGGCCCCTTATAAAAGTAACTAGATGGTGGCCCGATTCTAACGCATCGGTATTCTAGAATATATATGTAGTTTATTTATAAAGATTTTAGAATAATACAATGAATACACAGAATTCAGCTGGCCGGGCGCGACCAATTAGGGAAACATGGTTCAAATTCCGCGCCAATTCGCGCCCTGAGTGCACCTGTCGCTGATTGTTCGCAGCCGGCCATGTAGTATATAGCACAGCCACGTAGTATATAGCACAGCCACGTAGTATATAGCAGCCCACATAGCATATAACACAGCCACGTAGTATATAACACAGCCCACGCAGTATATAACACAGCCCACGTAGTGTATAACACAGCCACGTAGTGTATAACACAGCCCACGTAGTATATTGCACAGCCCACATAGTATATTGCACAGCCACGTAGTATATTGCACAGCCCAAGTAGTATATTGCACAGCCCACGTAGTATATAGCACAGCCACGTAGTATTTAGCACAGCCACATAGTATTTTGCACAGCCCACGCAGTATATAACACAGCCCACGTAGTGTATAACACAGCCCACGTAGTGTATAACACAGCCACGTAGTATATTGCACAGCCACGTAGTATGTAGCAGCCCACATAGCATATAACAGCCACGTAGTATATAACACAGCCCACGCAGTACATAACAGCCCACGTAGTGTATAACACAGCCACGTAGTGTATAACACAGCCCACGTAGTATATTGCACAGCCACATAGCATGTAGCACAGCCCACATAGTATATTGCACAGCCCACGTAGTATATTGCACAGCCCACGTAGTATATAGCACAGCCACGTAGTATTTAGCACAGCCACATAGTATATTGCACAGCCCACGCAGTATATTACACAGCCACGTAGTATATTACACAGCCCATGTAGTATATAACAGCCTACGCAGTATATAACACAGCCCACGTAGTGTATAACACAGCCCACGTAGTGTATAACACAGCCACGTAGTATATTGCACAGCCACGTAGTATATAGCACAGCCATGTAGTATATTGCACAGCCCACGCAGTATATTACACAGCCACGTAGTATATTACACAGCCCACGTAGTATATAGCACAGCCCATGTAGCATATAGCACAGCCACATAGTATATTGCACAGCTGACGCAGTATATAACACAGCCCACGCAGTATATAGCACAGCCCACACAGTATATTACACAGCCCACGTAGTATATAGCACAGCCACGTATTATATTGCACAGCCGATGTAGTATATAACACAGCCCACGCAGTATATAGCAATGTGGGCACCATATCCCTGTTAAAAAAGAATTAAAATAAAAAATAGTTATATACTCACCCTCCGAAGGCCCCCGGATCCAGCCCAAGTCTTTCTCGCTCCTCGCGCGTCGCTCCGGTCCCAAGCGGCAATAACACGTGATGATGTAGTGGTCTCGCGAGACCGCTACGTCATCTCCGGTCCTTGCTGCAATGCATTCTGGGGACCGGAGCGGTGATTTTTTATTTTTTATTTTTATTTTTAACATTATATGTTTTTACTATTGATGCTGCATAGGCAGCATCAATAGTAAAAAGTTGGTCACACAAAGGGTTAATGGCAGCGTTAACGGACTGCCTTACACCGCGTTATGCCGCGGTGTAAGGCAGTCCGGTTAATGCTATGTGGGCGCTGACTGGGGGGAGTAGGGAGGGGGCACTGACTGCAGGGGAGGATGGAGGGGCCAATTCACGGCCGGACTGTGCCTCGAGCCACTACCAATCAGCTATGCGGGATTTCCGTGACAGACAGACAGACGGAAGTGACCCTTAGACAATTATATAGTAGATAATGCCCCAAGTGCCTTCATCAAGAAGAAATAATACTTCCTCTGGACGCCGGCACAGTTATGAGTTATTGTCACCTGGGCAGACAGCCACGAGTAACACATAAGGGGCCCACATGTGGCTCACCAGACACTGTGGAAATGTCTGATTTAACACATCAATAAAATATTATATTTTTATTATTATTATTAAAATATTTTTTACCATTGCTTTACACCAAATATTAAGTAAAAACATGTTGGATTTTCATAAGTCAGATAAGTCAGTAATGAGCTAAAAGGGATTAAACATTATAGTGCAATAAGTGTGTCAGAATACTGATTTAGTGGGTTCCTAAATCCAGTTAAAAGCAGCTGCATTGTACTTCCTACATACCAAACGCCAACGCTGTAAAACCTAAAAGAGATGATCTGTCCTTAGCAAAGACGCTTAATCTCCATGTAACTTTTGAAAAGCTTCTTCAAATTTCTGTATTTGGCACACATGTCAGTGTCAAAGAACAGTATTAAATAGTATTAAAAAGAGTTTTCAATTGGAAACTTATTTTGACTACTTGTCTGCGGCATGTACAGAAGATAACGATACACCCGCTGTGAGATCTCTTGTTCAATAATTCTTTGTATATTATTATCATATTTTCCCTCTCAACAAATGTACTAATAAGAAAGATGCAAATGTGAAACAGGAAATTCTCTAAATTCTCATGTAAAAGCAAAGTAACACATTATTAAGTTGAAATGGAGTTTCTTATGTGAGCAGAGATGAGTCTCTTATTTATAACATCATTTTAATTACAAGTTCACATTGTTCATATTTCTCATTGTTAAAGTTGCATATTTTGAAATTGTTTCACGGTTTCCATGTTTAGGGATGGCATACCTTTCTGTTAATAGGTCACATCAGATGAAGTTAGTGGAGGCACTTTAACATTTTTATAGAGACACAATGGCTCTATCTCTTATTCACATCTTACGTTCCAAAAATGTACAGGAGCCCTAGTAACCAATTTTTCTGGAAGATTTTTTTTTTTCTTTCATCATGTTCAACAAGTTTACATGTATAGCAGTCCTCTTTATATGCAAATACAATATTTTACTGCATAGCATACTTTGCAATAACATTTCTCTTAAAGAAAACCTGTCAGGCAATTTATGCTGCCCAAACAGTGGGCGGCATGATTTGCCGAGCTTTTAATGACTGTAGTCAGGTATGCCTTTCTCTGAAATGTGGGATTGTTTCGGAGAAAATTTACTTTGAAGATCCCTCTTTCCAGTGTTGCTAGAGGTGATTGACAGGTCTCTCCTTATGAATATGTGAGGGAGAGACCTGACAATCACCTGCAGCAGTTCAGGGAAGGGCCAATCAGGGACCGACTACACTTGTCTAGTCTCCAGCTATGGTCCCTGGCCGAAGGATCTTCAAAGGTTAAAAAAGAAAAATTTCCCTCAGCTTGTAAATATAATGAATGTTCGTTCATATTAGAATGCTGCCACTTCAGAAGATCCATTGACCAAAATCTTCAATATATATACAGATGAAGACTTTATTCTAAGAGAGAATTGGCATTAAGTTAGGTCCTGGAAATGAGAATCACCTTAACGTGGCTTCCAGGTACTTATGAATTGGCCAATTTATGCGCTAAGCATTCTCAATTTTTCATATTTCTAGTGCAGTAATGCAATTCAATTTTCATATTTCATGTTTGCATGCTATGGTGCTACAGAGTGCTGCTTTATTTGTTTGATCACAAGGCACATTTGGCACGTATCTGAGATATTGAGCTTGAATCTGGGCAGTTTATCTGTAGTGTAGTTGTCATGCCTCAGGATTTGTTCCGGCAGTCTTGTGTTTGTTTGCTAGTGTCTCTATCCGCAGAGCCATTGAAGATCCGGTTGCTGTCTGGGTCCTGATTACTCTTTGTCTGTTCGTCCATTTCTTACAGCAGGTTTTTTGCATCTGCTATTTGGCCTATCCTATCACTCTGCAGGGGCTTCTATTTAAACCTCACTGCTTCCTCTGCTTCCTGAAGGTGATAGCTTACAACTACCCAGTTTCGTGGTGAAGGAGTAGTCCTTATTTGTAGCTGTTAATTGGTGTTAACTCTAGGAGTTATCTGTGTGGTTTCGGTTGTGTGTTTATTTCTTTATCCCATTTGGTTGGTCGTTCCTATTGTTCTCTTGTTCTCCACTTTGTGGTTTCATGTTCCATATTTATGTGATTGCAGTTTTCTTTCATTCCCCTGTCTGTCTGGTTTGTGCTATTCATTACACATCTTTCCCATACCTTCCTGGGTTGGGAGGGAATAGTTTTAGTGGGCATTCAGGAGTAAAGTGAGGTGGGCAACTCAAGCCTCTCTACCTTTAAGAGTATCTCTGGGACAGGGATAGTGAGGGCCCCAGCACCAGGGACAGTTGCAGGCCCCCTCTCCCTTACTTCAGACATGCACATCGTGACAGTAGTATGGTGTAAAATACATATTTGTTTGGCCCTTCAAAGTAACTGGGGGGGAGACCAACTTGGGGGTGTCCAAAACCAGCTCCCTCTTCTCATCAGACATATCTCTAGACCTGGAGTAGCATTAAGAAACTGAGTATGCAGGGCTTCAGCAGATCAAATGGAAGAGTGAACATCAGGAACTTTTCTCCATAATAAAGTAGATCCATGAGCTTAGCGTGCAGGTTTGATGAATGGAAAGATCAATACCCAATGATCTTTGGGGGCATGCACATTGAGGAAGCATTGTGCGAAACGGCGCTGTCGGGGTGAGAGGACGTGATAGCTAGAACCTTTTGCACATTGCACGCCGCACTTTATAGGTACTTCATTTTTTTATTCTATTCTGTGCTCGTATTCACTTTAACACGATTTTGACATAACTTCAATCACATGTTCATTATTTTTTGGTCACTACACAGAGCTGTCTTATCCATGTGAGATCTCTTTCAATTCAGTATATGTGTTTACAGCTGCACTATGCACTTTATGATTTATCTATACATGAATTAATATGAACTAGTGTCACTATATACACTCACTGGCCACTTTATTAGGTACACCTGTCCAACTTCTTGTTAACACTTAATTTCTAATCAGCCAATCACATGGCGGCAACTCAGTGCATTTAGGCATGTAGACATGGTCAAGACAATCTCCTGCAGTTCAAACCGAGCATCAGTATGGGGAAGAAAGGTGATTTGAGTGCCTTTGAACGTGGCATGGTTGTTGGTGCCAGAAGGGCTGGTCTGAGTATTTCAGAAACTGCTGATCTACTGGGATTTTCACGCACAACCATCTCTAGGGTTTACAGAGAATGGTCCGAAAAAGAAAAAAAATCCAGTGAGCGGCAGTTCTGTGGGCGGAAATGCCTTGTTGATGCCAGAGGTCAGAGGAGAATGGGCAGACTGGTTCGAGCTGATAGAAAGGCAACAGTGACTCAAATCGCCACCCGTTACAACCAAGGTAGGCCTAAGAGCATCTCTGAACGCACAGTGCGTCGAACTTTGAGGCAGATGGGCTACAGCAGCAGAAGACCACACCGGGTACCACTCCTTTCAGCTAAGAACAGGAAACTGAGGCTACAATTTGCACAAGCTCATCGAAATTGGACAGTAGAAGATTGGAAAAACGTTGCTTGGTCTGATGAGTCTCGATTTCTGCTGCGACATTCGGATGGTAGGGTCAGAATTTGGCGTAAACAACATGAAAGCATGGATCCATCCTGCCTTGTATGGAGCATCTTTGGGATGTGCAGCCGACAAATCTGCGGCAACTGTGTGATGCCATCATGTCAATATGGACCAAAATCTCTGAGGAATGCTTCCAGCACCTTGTTGAATCTATGCCACGAAGAATTGAGGCAGTTCTGAAGGCAAAAGGGGGTCCAACCCGTTACTAGCATGGTGTACCTAATAAAGTGGCCGGTGAGTGTATATATATATATATATATATATATATATATATTTTTTTTTTTTTTTTTAATTTATTTATTTTTTCTTTTGAGAGTCACTTTGCTCCATTTTTTTCACCATAACGAAGTACTCTATGGGCATATAATTTGTAATATTTTTTTGTGATTCCATGCTCCCTCCCTCTTCTTTATTATTTCTGTTGTTTGAATATTCTATTATTTTATGTACAATTATAATAAAGATGTATTTTAAACTACATATTTTTGCATTTCAACGTTTTTTCCTCTGAATTGTTTTGAGGATGTGCATATAAATGTATAACTATATGTGTGATCAGTACAGAGGACTGGCACAAGACTTTTATTCCTTCCAAGGACCATAAATAGGACCAGTGGGCACTCATTATGGGTCGAAGAAAGGCGATTCCAGCAGCTAAATAGGAAAGGGTTCTTTACAGTTAGAGCAGTCAGACTGTGGAATGTCCGACCACACGAGCTAGTAATGACAGACACTGTAACAGCTTTTAAAAAAGATTTGGATGATTTCTTCAATACACATAACATTGTGGGTTATAGTTAATTTAGTGCAAAAATGTACAATTGGTGGAGAAAGGTTGAACTTCATGGATCTAGGTCTTTTTTCAACCTATGTAACTATGAGTTGTAATAGTCCATCCGAGAATGAATAAGAACAACAGTAAGAGTTTTTGCAGTTCACTTAGATTGCTTGTTTGGCCTTAGGTATCAGCTATTTCTGGATTTTTTTTTTTTAAACAATTTTGTTTTATGTGATATCTTTAACAGATAAGCACTGACCACAAATGGTATTTACATTGATTTTTGTAGACCTGGGCACCATTAAATTCCTTAATCCCTGAAGGAGTGTTTTTTAAGAAATGAAATCTGTTCAAAGTCGTTTTGGCTTCTTTTCCATGATAGACAGCTTGCAAATGCATATAAAGATTTGATCGATGATTGTCACCATATAATGATTTTGATACTTGTCCAAGAACAGAATCTTCAACATACTACATCATTTTCTTAGATCACCATTTAAACTTCTTGATTTGGACATTAACATCTATTTCCTGGAATTTCATTGAAATACTTAGAGCTGGCTAAAAAAAATCTATGCCAGATCGTATCAGATGGCTTTCAATATGGATTTAAGATGCTATCAGGGAGTTTGGAGAAAATGCAGAAATTAGGTAATACTTCTATTTCTCACATGGATCCTTGTTTAGAGCTCTGGTTAAAGAAAAGAAAACTGCAATGATATCAGTTACTGCTGATAAAATACCTTAATGAGATTTCAGTTTGTGTTATTATCTGGAAATGTCTCTAGTGTTAAAGGAATGTGCAATAAGAAAATAACTTTTTATTTAACTCCTTAAAGGGAACCTATCACCCCCAAAATCGAAGATGAGCTAAGCCCACCGGCATCAGGGGCTTATCTACAGTATTCTGTAATGCTGTAGATAAGCCCCCTATGTATCCTGAAAGATGAGAAAAAGAGGTTAGATTATACTCACCTTGAGGGCGGTCCGGTCCGATGGGCATCGCTGTCCGGGGCCTCCTATCGTCTTACGATGACGTCCTCTTCTTGTCTTCACACTGCAGCTCCAGCGCAGGCGTACTTTGTCTGTCCTGTTGAGGGCAGAGCAAAGTACTGCAGTGCGCAGGCGCCGGGCCTCTCTGATCTTTCCCGGTGCCTGTGCACTGCAGTACTTTGCTCTGCCCTCAACAGGGCAGACAAAGTACGCCTGCGCCAGAGCCGAAGCGTGAATACAAGAAGAGGACGTCATCGTAAGAAGATGGGAGGCCCCGGAACGGACCACAACACCCATCGGACCGGACGCCCCCCAAGGTGAGTATAATCTAACCTCTTTTTCTCATCTTTCAGGATACATCAGGGGCTTATCTACAGCATTACAGAATGCTGTAGATAAGCCCCTGATGCCGGTGGGCTTAGCTCATCTTCGATTTTGGGGGTAACAGGTTCCCTTTAAGGACCAAGTCTAAATGGGACCTAGTTATTTTCACTGTAGCAGTCCATGAGCCATAATATTTTTATTTTTTCCTAAAGTCCAAGTTTATATATATATTTTCAAAACAGCGTTGCAGCCTAATGGCTAACATTTTAGCATAAATCTTTAACTAAACATTAAGCAATTGCATTAGTCTCTACCTGGTTTGGGGAGGACTACAACATTAGTTTCCCTGGACTGGGCTGTATAGGAGTTAGCACTAGAATTATTATTAGGGCTTATACACACATGGCCGTATTTTCGGTTTGCACTCGGACCAATGTTATTTTATGGGGCCGTGCACCTGTCAGAGTTTTTCTTCGGACCGAGCCGGTCCAAAGAAAAAAATCGTTGCATGACCAAGTTTGATCCGATATTCGGCCATGCAAGTCAAAGAGTGCAACATTTTTTTCTCCATCTCCTTATGCGAGAGTATTGGATCACACTGTGACCAAACGTTGATCAGAGTTTGATCAAAGTGTTTATTTCAATAATTGAAAATTGACCCGATTCTTTCTGATGAGAGAATATACTTCTGACCCTAGTCTTTGATCCATTCATGAAAAGGGAGAGTGAGAGGTTACAGAAATACAGTATTTAGTAAACATTTGGCAGAAAACTCATTGGGGCATACGCCTCTGCCTCCTAGAAGGGATTGAACTTCCAATTTTACCAGAATTTGTATCAAAGACATTTTTTGAGTTGTCGTAGGGTAATAAAAGGACAACTTTCTGCTTCATTTAGAGTAAAGCTGATTTAGTATCTGCTGAACAATGTTAAATCTTGAGCCATGTATAATTAGTGTCCCGTTTCATATTTCATGAGAGGAATGTGATTTTGGGCTTGTTGGCCTTCCAGAGCCCAAGCTAACATACAATCACTCTAATTATAGAAACTTAAATTAAAAAACGTTTATGAGCAAGATCCAATTGTCTTATGGCTTAATGTTGGGCAGCCAGCAGCTCGTGAAGTATCACAGCACAGTGGACAAAACCCATTTTTTAACTAATTCCAAGGGCTCCACTTTGCAGAGAGATTGTGTAAGATTGTGAGCCCTAACTTGTTTTAATTGTGAGCTGTATTTCATGAATAACTCCCTCCATAAGACACATTTGAAACAATGTCACCAATCTTGAGCTTCCTCCTCTTCTAGGCAGATGTGAAGCAAGTAACAAAGAAGCCATTGATTTGGCTTTGGCTAGGGTTTAGCCTGGCGATTCAGTATTGACCAGAGATAGATTAACAGGATATCCTTATGGGATTCCATATATGAAATACCTGATGTAAAGAAGTTGACAGTTCGATTGCAAGATCTGTTCTTCTTACATGTTTGAACCTTGCAGTTTAGGCAAAGGATTGACCATTTACAATAGGTGATGGTCACAGCTCATCTCCTTCTCCTCACGGTACAATGGACAATGCAGAGATCACATAACATATATAGAACACTCTCCTGGAGAAGTAGGTAAATTATCTTCAGTTGACAGGCGTCTATGGGCTTTGTCGTTAGTGTAAAGCATATTTCTGAATGTTGTTAAAAGCAGCTCAGGCAAGAAGACCAGTCCATAATTTTATACATAAAATATATTTAAAAAATTGTTTACTAAAAATAATGCAAGACTATCTTAAGCGTGGGGAATAATGTAGCATGGGTTTCCAACACCCAGGACAAAGCAAGTACAGTTATATGAAAAAGTTTGGGCACCCCTATTAATCTTAAGCTTAATGTTTTATAAAAAAAAAAAATAATTGTTGGACACAGTAATGTTTCTGCTTTGAAATGAGGTTTATTGTACTAACAGAAAATGTGCAATCTGCATTCAAGCAAAATTTGACAGGTGTATAAGTATGGGCACCTCACCAGAAAAGTGACATTAATATTTAGTAGATCCTCCTTTTGCAAAAATAACAGCCTCTAGTCGCTTCCTGTAGCTTTTAATGAGTTCCTGGATCCTGGATGAAGGTATTTTTGACCATTCCTCTTTACAAAACAATTCCAGTTCAGTTAAGTTTGATGGTCGCCGAGCATGGACAGCCCTCTTCAAATGATCCCAATGATATTCAGGTCTGGGGACTGGGATGGCCATTCCAGAACAGTGTAATTGTTCCTCTGCATGAATGCCTGAGTAGATTTGGAGCGGTGTTTTGGATCATTGTCTTGCTGAAAGATCCATCCCCTGCGTAACTTCAACTTTGTCACTGATTCATGAACATTATTGTCAAGAATCTGCTGATAGTGAGAGGAATCCATGCGTCCATCAATTTTAACAAGATTCCCGGTGCTGGCATTGGCCACACAGCCCCAAAGCATGATGGAACCTCCACCAAATTTTACTGTGGGTAGCAAGTGTTTTTCTTGGAATGCTGTGTTTTTTTGCCGCCATGCATAACGCCTTTTTGTATGACCAAACAACTCAATCTTGGTTTCATCAGTCCACAGGACCTTCTTCCAAAAAGAAATTGGCTTCTCCAAATGTGCTTTTGCATACATCAGCCGACTCTGTTTGTGGCGTGCTTGCAGAAACGGCTTCTTTCGCATCACTCTCCCATACAGCTTATCCTTGTTCAAAGTGAGTTGCATAGTTGACCGATGCACAGTGACACCATCTGCAGCAAGTTGATGCTGCAGCTCTCTGGAGGTGGTCTGAGGATTGTCCTTGACTGATCTCACCATTCTTCTTCTCTGCCTTTCTGATGTTTTTCTTGGCCTGCCACTTCTGGCCTTAACAAGAACTGTACCTGTGTTCTTCCATTTCCTTACCATGTTCCTCACAGTGGAAATTGACAGGTTAAATCTCTGAGACAGCTTTTTTATCCTTCCCCTGAACAACTATGTTGAATAATCTTTGTTTTCAGATCATTTGACAGTTGTTTTGAGGAGCCCATGATGCCACTCTTCAGAGGAGATTCAAACAGGAGAACAACTTGCAAGTGGCCACTTTAAGTAGCTTTTCTCATGATTGCATACACCTGGCTATGAAGTTCAAAGCTCAATGAGGTTACAAAACCAAAAAAAGTGCTTTAGTAAGTCAGTAAAAAGTAGGTAGGAGTATTTAAAACAAGAAAATGATAAGGGTGCCCATACTTATGCACCTGTCAAATTTTGTTTGAATGCAGATTACACATTTTCTGTTAGTACAATAAACCTCATTTCAAGGCAGAAACATTACTGTGTCCAACAGTTATTAGATATATGAAACTGAAATAGCTGTTGCAAAAAAAACAATTTTTATAAAACATTAAGCTTAAGATTAATAGGGGTGCCCAAACTTTTTCATATAACTGTATTTTGTGCCCTCTAACCTGTGGAAAATTAGCACTCTGAATCCATTCCAATAGTCCAATATTGAACCACTTATTTCCCAATCACATGTAATATATTTTTAAAAAAATGTAATCAAAGTTGCCCATTGACACTATAGTTTTCTACTTTTTATAAAAATTGACATCAAATTTTAAAAATAGAAAGTTATACCAACTTAACTTTTTTTTTACTTTTTATTACGTTTTTTATGTAATTATTAATAATATCTTAAACCCTAGTCCTATCCCTTATCCTAACCCTATCCAAAATCCTAGTTCTAGCCCTAACCCTAAACTCAGTTAGGGTTAGAAAAAGTGTATGAAAAATATAGTTTATTATAATCTTAGTGTCTAACTCGTCTGAGCTGCTGAGCTATGGCAGGTCCTCATAGCAGAACGATGATTTTGCTATATTTTGATATTGAAATATTTAGTAAATGCAATAAAATGATTAAACATAAAGTAAAAGAAAAAAAAAAAAAAAAGAAAAGAAATATAAAAATAAATATATTTGGTGTCATCGTGCTCAAAACAGTCAAAGGAAAAAAATAAGAATGCCAAAACTGCCAGTTTTTTGCTGTCACACATCTTTCCAAAAATGCAGTAAAGGTGATGAAAATGTCATATATACCCCAAAATAGAATGTGTAAGAAACAAGCATTCACTCAGCTCCATCAACGGAAAAATAGAAAAATTACAAGAAAGTGGTGTCGCAAGCAAAAAGTTTATTTTTTTACATATTTCAGATTTTTTTTCAACAATTAAACAATAAAAAAAACTGGGTAAGTTTAGTATCAGGGGCGTAACGACCGCGGTCGCAGCGGTCGCCATTGCGACCGGGCCCCGCAGGTCAGGGGCCCCGGGCCGGCAGGTCAGGGCAGGGCCGGGCTGGACATCGGGCACTTCTGGCAAATGCCAGAAGAGCCGATGCCAGTAGTGGGCCGCTGCACTGTTCCTCCCCCCCGCCGCCGCCGCCGCCGCCGCCGCATTTAACTATACCGGCGTCTATGACACCGGTATAGTTCAATGCAATGATGGAGGAGAGCGTCACCTGACGCTCCCTCTCCCATCATTCCCCGCTCTGCCTCTGACAGTACACTGCGGGTGCGCGATGACGTCATATCATCGCGCACCTGCAGTGTCCTGGGCAGACTGCAGCCACCAGGAGCAGCGCGGGCAAAAGGAAAGGTGAGGAGAGTTTTTTTTTTTCTTTTTCACCGGACTGTGGGGCCATTATCGGGGGGGGGGGGGGGGAGATGAGATGCGGGCTGTGCTCTATATACCCCTGTGCTGGCTGTGCTCTATATACCCCTGTGCTGGCTGTGCTGCATATACCCCTGTGCGGGCTCTGCTGTATATATCCCTGTGCGGGCTGTGCTGTATATCCCTGTGCGGGCTGTGCTGTATATATCCCTGTGCTGGCTGTGCTCTATATACCCCTGTGCTGGCTGTGCTCTATATACCCCTGTGCGGGCTGTGCTGTATATACCCCTGTGCGGGCTGTGCTGTATATACCCCTGTGCTGGCTCTGCTGTATATACCACTGTGCGGGCTGTGCTGTATATACCCCTGTGCCGGCTGTGCTGTATATACCCCTGTGCCGGCTGTGCTGTATATACCCCTGTGCGGGCTCTGCTGTATATACCCCTGTGCGGGCTGTGCTCTATATACCCCTGTGCGGGCTCTGCTCTATATACCCCTGTGCTGGCTGTGCTGTATATACCCCTGTGCGGGCTCTGCTGTATATACCCCTGTGCGGGCTCTGCTGTATATACCCCTGTGCGGGCTCTGCTGTATATACCCCTGTGCGGGCTGTGCTGTATATACCCCTGTGCGGGCTGTGCTCTATATACCCCTGTGCGGGCTGTGCTGGATATACCACTGTGCGGGCTGTGCTGTATATACCACTGTGCGGGCTCTGCTGTATATACCCCTGTGCGGGCTGTGCTGGATATACCACTGTGCGGGCTGTGCTGGCACCCAACACCATGTTGCAGTGCAGGAGATTCCTGCAACAGTCCGAGGCGTATCTAGGGGAAGGGGGTGGGGGGGCGTCACGGAGGTAGGGGGGGGGGCCCCATTTGGAAGTTCGCACCGGGGCCCATAACTTTGTAGTTACGCCACTGTTTAGTATTGTTATACTGATCTGAAGAATCATGTTACCTGGTCATTTTTACCAATTAACCTTGTAAAAACAAAACACAAAAACTATGGAATAATTGTAGTTTTTTGTTGTTGCAATTTTTTCCACAGTTTGAGTTGTTATTTCCAAAACATTGTATTGTAAAATGAATGATGTTATTCAAAACTACAACTCATTCCACAAAAATACAAGCCCTGATATTGTTTTGGTGATGGAAAATTCAAAAAAATTATGGAGGAAAAAAAACAAAGTGCAAAAACGAAAAAATTCCTTAGTAATTAAAGGGTTGAGGTAGTGTATGTTGTCTGTGATAGTGATTAAATAATATTGATCTTTGCTATTTTCAGACCTGGAATTATCATGATGATGTTGTTATTAAGCTCTTTATTTTGTAATTTCAGAAGTCTTGTTCTCTGTGACTGCCTTTTAAAAAGCGTGACTTCATGTGGACTCCATAAAACTGTAACTTTTACAACTCATCTATATATATAATTGTCTAAGGGGTACTTCCGTCTTTCTGTGTGTAACTTCCCTCACGGAAATCCCACGTCGCTGATTGGTCTTGCCAGCTGCCTGTCATGGCTGCCGCGACCAATCAGCGACGGGCACAGTCCGATTAGTCCCTCCCTACTGCCGTCCAGTCAGTGCCCGGCGCCCGCTCCGTATATAGCACAGGCCACGTAGTATTTGTCTGCTATATACTACATGGCTCCTATATACTACGTGGCCTGTGCTATATACTATGTGGCTGCTATATACATA
Organism: Ranitomeya variabilis; assembly: GCF_051348905.1. Lineage (NCBI taxonomy): Eukaryota > Metazoa > Chordata > Amphibia > Anura > Dendrobatidae > Ranitomeya > Ranitomeya variabilis. The sequence continues at coordinate 77,349,645 of NC_135233.1, forward strand.
CATATTCTAGAATACCCGATGCGTTAATACAGGCCACGCAGTATATAACACAGCCCAAACAGTATATAACACAACCCACGTACTATATAACACAGCTCACGCAGTATATAGCAGCCACGCAGTAAATAACACAGGCGACGTAGTATATAAGACAGGCCACACAGTATATAACTCAGGGCACGTAGTATATAGCACAGCCCATGCAGTATATAACACAGCCCAGGCAGTAAATAACATACACACATTGATACTAGATGGTGGCCCGATTCTAACACATCGGGTATTCTAGAATATGTATGTATGTATGTATGTATGTATATACATACATACATATTCTAGAATACCCGATGCCTTAGAATCGGGCCACCATCTAGTAACAAATTATATTCAAAATACTTATTTGTTTATTATTTTCAACATCATTTTGCCTATTTCCACAAAGATTATCTCAGGGAACAGCTCAAAAGAATATAAATGATTGATGCAAGTTAAAATTATTCCCACTTTGCAAATCACTTGAATATTGATGAAAGATTTATGAAGTGATTAGATCTTGTTTGTTTATTTTCATAAGAAAAAATAAATCTTCAAAAATATCTGTGCAGCATAAAAGTAACACTTATTCAACTTCTATTCCAGACAATTGTCATGGGAAATTTGTAAAGAAGATGAATAATGTTGAATTGAATACTCTAATCCCTCTTGGGCTACAGCAAAATAATCAATATGTTATGGACTGCACAAATTACAATCAAACAAACATATTTTCAGTATGGATACATTCTTCACAATTTTCTACATGGACCAATGGTCTAAGAAACGCCAAGAAAATAGAGTAACCGTAAACCACAAAGAATGGAAGATAAAAAGTATCATATTTATTGAAAGCACATTAAAAATAAAATATATATATACATGCCATATAGCATCACGGTTTAAGGAGGAAACATGGAAAAGATGCAAGGAGTGGCAGAGTCTACTGTAGGGTAAGGGAAAAGACTACATGGAGCCAGAGATGAAAGTATCAACAAATATTTATCAAGCCATTCACATGCATCAGCTTAGTGCAAATACAGGCCCCCATGTAATAAACTGGAATAAAGAGCAAACTTCAAGATAACGCCTGCTGGTGCTTACCCATACTAGACCCAACCCTCCTTGTAGCCCCTGACGCGCGTTTTGCATTGTTGCTTTATAAAAAGGGTGTGAGGTATATTTCTTGGTGTTTCTTTGTATATTTAGGAGTACTCCACTGTTATAGTTTGTCTTTGACAATCTAATATAGGGAGAACACTGGAATTTATTTAGATATGTTATTAGCCCGGCTATATACTGTATATACTCTAGTATAAGTCGACCCGAGTTTAAGCCGAGGCACCTAATTTTGCCACGAAAAACTGGGAAAACGTATTGACTTGAGTATAAGTCTGGTATGCATTGTCCCCTCATCCCTATCCTGGTATGCATGGCTCCCCATCCCTGTCCTTGTATGCATGGCTCCCCATCCCTGACCTTATATGCATGGCTCCCCATCCCTGTCCTTGTATGTATGGCTCCCCGTCCCTGTCCTTGTATGCATGGCTCCCCATCCCCGACCTTGTATGCATGGCTCCCCGTCACTGTCCTTGTATGCATGGCTCCCCATCCTTGTTCTTGTATGCATGGCTCCCCATCCCAACCCTTGTATGCATGGCTCCCCGTCCCCATCGTTGTATGTATGGCTCCCCATCCCTGTCCTTGTATGCATGGCTTCCTGTCCCTGTATGCATGGCTCCCCATCCCCGACCTTATATGCATGGCTCCCCGTCACCGTCCTTGTATGCATGGCTTCTCGTCCCTGTATGCATGGCTCCATATCGCCTATGGGACTGGAGTGAATATTCATTACTTTAATGACCAGGGCCAAGTGATCGCTCAGCCGGAAGAGCTGCTTGCACCAGAATGAGATTCAGCCAGGGCATGCAGGGAAGTTAAACAGGATGTGTGCTGGAAGATGGCGGCTGTGGCTGTAACTGTGTGCGCTATTAGAGAAATTAATATTCACTGCCAGTGCAGTAAAAATTAATTTCTCTTTAGCAAGTGGGCACAGTTACAGCTGCAGCTGCTGGCTCCTGCCACTGTGTCCCGCTGCTCCGCCGCTCTCCCTTCTCCGCCATCTTTCTGGAACAATGACTTGTGTATAAGTATATACAGTACTACGTTCTATATGAATATTGTTCTAGTATGGACCAATGGTCTTTGTGAAAAAAAATCACAGCATGCAACAGTTTGATCCGTTTTTTTTTTTAATGAGATTCACCTATATAATTCAATGGTGAGCAAACAATAGAGTGCCATATGATAACAGATAATTCATGTAAGTGCGTATCTTTCTGGATGTGGTGCTCAAGACTCTATACTGAATAAATCGAGATATTTTGAAAATATCTTATTTTTTCCTCATTTGTATATCAGTAACATGTCTATCCATCCTGTGATTTACATTATTCCACAACTCTTCCTTCTTGGTTTTGGCCCTTCAATATTGAGGAGCCTATATCAATGTTTCTATTATCTATTTGACATTGACCCATTGTTGAGACCTTTCCTCTCCAACGATGAATAGTCGAATACATATGTTTTCTGCGAATATCACTGCAATATGTCAGTGGTTTAATAAGAATAACATGATAAACAGCTTTATTTCATGGCTGCGTATTCATAAAAACAATAGCACATCTGTCTACAGGTTGTGTGAGGTATTGCAGCTCAGCTGAATGGAAGATAGTTAGACTTTGGCTATACAAAAAGTAGAGAGCCTCTAAGGTTGAAATGCGTGTACTCCACTGGTTACTGTTTCTAAAAACATGGGCACTTATGGGTGACAGATGCCATCCATCATGATCTCCATTAACCCCCCCACCCACCCCCTCGAGCCTGTTTTCACTCTCATAACTGGGCCAAATTTTACAATTCTCACCACTGTCACTTTATGACGTAATAACTCTGAAACACTTCAATGTATCCCACTGATTCTGAGATTATTTTTTTGTGACAAATGGTAAATCATGATAGTGGTAAAATTTCCTCAAAATCACTTGCATTTGTGAAAAAAATATAAATTTGGCGAAAATCTGGAAAACGTAGCAATCTTCAAACTTTTAATTCTTATGCCCTTAAATCAGAGAGATATAGCACACAAAATAGCTAATAAATAATACTACCCACATGTGTACTTTACATCAGTAAAATTTTTGAAACAATTTTTTTTGTTAGGAAGTTTTAAGGGTTAAAAGCTGACCAGTGATTTTTCATTTTTACAGCAAAATTTACAAATCCATCACATTTCAAGAGACTTTGAGGGGTCTATATGACAGAAAATGCCCAAAAGTGACACCATTCTAAATACTGCACCCTTCAAGGTGCTCAAAATAACATTCAATAACTTTTTTAACACTTCAGGTGCTTTACAGGAACTGAAGCAATATGGAAGGTAAAAATTAACATTTAACTTTTTTTCACTAAAATTTTACTTTAGACTCAAACTTTTTTATTTTCTCAAGGGTAACAGGGAAAAATGTAAGGACTCTGAAGAAAAGGAGTGTCATTTGACTTTTTGAATGCAATATTTGCATTTTTGGAGAGCCCATGATGTGCCTAAACAAGGGAAACCCCCCACAAGTAACTCCATTTTGGAAACTAGACCCCGCCAAGAAAATTATCTAGATGTGTGGTGAGCACTTTGAAACCCCAGATGCTTCACGGAAGTTTATAGTGTAGAGCCGTGAAAATAAAAAAAAACACTCTTTCTTTCCACAAAAATGATCTTTTGGTCCCAAAGTTTTGCGACACTGCTAACCTATATTTGATGGAACACTAATGTTTGGGCACACGGCATGGCTTTGTATGGAAGGAGCACTGTTTGACTTAATCAACGCAAAATTGGCTGGAATTGAGAACGGACACCATGTCATGTTTGAAGAGTCCCTCATGTGCCTAAACAGTGGAAATCCCCCACAAGTAATACCCCATGTGTGGAAGACAACTACTGTTTTGCCACACGGCTTGGAAGGGAAGGAGTGACGTTTTAGAATGCAGATTATGATGGAATGGTCCGCAGGCGTCATGTCGCGTTTGGAGAGCCCCTGATGTGCCTAAACAGTGGAAATCCGCCCACTAGTGACCCTACATTGAAATGGACCCAGTGTTTTCCTGATATGTAAATTGTTTAATGGGTGGCATATGTGAGTTGTGTAGTGTACGTCAGTTTGGTATATGTGATGTATGTAGTGTACTTCATGTTTGAATGCATGAGTAGTGTAGAGTGCATTGGCAAATGAACTGTGTAGTATACATCAGGTTGGCATATGTGAGTTGTGTAAGTCAGAAGTAAATATATGAGAAATGGTGGGGGCTGTTTCAGTTTCTGGCATCTACATGGCAGTTTGGTAGCACTAGAGGAAGAATAGGAGGAGTTGGAAAAATAAAGGAAGGTGGGATCCTTTCCCTCACTGCCAGTGTCGGAGGCAAGGAGAGGGTATGCCTCCTCCATTGAATACAGGGTTTAGGACGAGCGAGCCAACTTTTTTTCATGTATGTGGGTGTACCAAATTTTGTTTAGATATGTGCTTGGTGTAAACTTTTTTATTTACAAGAGCAAAAAAAAAGAAAAGAATATAGAAAGAAAAATATAAAAATTTGGTAAAATAAAAGACAAGCTTTCTAAACGGACGTTAATAAAACACAAATGACTGAGTGCCCGCAATCGATAATAAATCTAACTCAAGTCAGTAAAAAATACTGTAGTAGTCGCCGATTACTACAGTTTATTTTTACTGTCCGTAATCCAAAAAAAACTTTTATTATTTTTTCACAGGAAAAAAGCAACAACCGGAGGCCATTCACTGATCAGCGCTCGACGGCTGTAGGAAGCATGCACGGATGTGATTTGATTCTGCGCTGACAGTAACCCTAATTAAATTCAGTAAAAATACTTTAGCAAAGCAAAACGAAAGGAATATATCCAGCACTCCAAATCATAGGTAAAATATCCAAAAACTTTATTGAAGCATGTCAAGCCATGATTAAAAACATGAAAAACACCTGACGCGTTCTGGCGCGTTAAAAGAGTGCCTGTAGTCATAGTCCTAAACACAGAACACAGCGAAATACTTCCGGGACATAGTGCGCGGGGCCATGCGCAGTAATGGTTTTTGGCTTTGCCCACAGGTGGGCAAAGCATACTGCGCATGCGAAGATTGCATTGCGCACGTGCGAACTATGGAGGACAAGTACTCTAATTCTCAAACATATTCCGGACAACAGGGACGGATGGGGTGGAGAAATTAAGACGAAACGCCGCCCATCGGACCAGAAAAAAGGCATTTACATATCCCGCCAATTTGAGGTGACAGGTTCTTTTTAAGGATTATGGAGGCCACTGTGCTGTTAGGAACCTTGAGTACTGCAAAAATTGTGTTGTAACCTTGGCCAGATCTGTGCCTTGCCACAATTCTGTCTCTGAGCTCCTTGGCCAGTTCCTTTGACCTCATGATTCTCATTTGGTCTGACATGTACTGTGAGCTGTGAGGTCTTATATAGACAGGTGTATGCCTTTCCAAATCAAGTCCTATCAGTTTAATTAAACATAGCTGGCCTCCAATGAAGGAGTAGAACCATCTCAAGGAGGGTCACAAGGAAATGGACAGCATATGACTTAAATATGATTGTCTGAGCAAAGGGTCTGAATAATTATGACCATATGATATTCAGTTTATCTTTTTTATTAAATTTGCAAACATTTCTACATTTCTGTTTTTAGTTTTCAGTCAAGATGGTGTGCAGAGTGTACATTAATGAGAAAAAAAATGAACTTTTTTCAATTTACCAAATGGCTGCAATGAAGCAAAGAGTGAAAAATGTAAAGGGGTCTGAATACTTTCAGTGCACAGGAGGATAACGCAACAAACACAGCGAAAAAGACATTCTAAGATACTGTTGGCTGTTACCAGTTAATTTTGCATAATTATGCCACAATTGTTTACATTACTCTTACTTGTTTTCTGTACTTGTAACTGTAACTCATACAATCCAAGTTTCTATGAATACAATGCTATTTTTTTCAACTTGGTATCTGAAGTTGTCTTTTTATTTTTATTACTGCACAAAATGCATGGGCGGACATACCGCCTGTTCAACCTGTGCTGCTGCACAGGGGCCCAGAGGCTCCAGGGGGCCCCTGCAGGCAGGGCCAGCGTTAGGGGCAGGCAGCTGCCTGGGTCCTCGCTCCCCCAGGGGCCCCCAGCTAGCGGCACATCACGCAGCTGCTATGGGGCCCCTGTGAGGCAGGGGGCCCGCCTGCCGCCAGCGCCGACTCCCCCACCGCATTTAACTATACCGGCGTCTGCCGGTACAGTTCAAAGCAATGATGGAGGAGAGAGCGTCAGCTGACGCTCCCTCTCTCATCATTCCCCGCTCTGCCTCTGACAGACACTGCCGCACACTCACTGTTTGCCGGCAGGAGCAGGAACTGGGAGCAGCGTGGGCACGAGGGGAGGTGAGGAGTGTGCTGTGTTGTTTGTTGTTTTTTTTTTACTCTATAACAGTGAGTACTGGACTGTGGGGCCATTCTGGGGGGGAGAGCTGCGCTGTATACTATGAGGCAGTGTGCTGTATACTATGAGGCTGCGCTGTATACCATGAGGCTGTGTGCTGTATACCATGAGGCTGTGTGCTGTATACTATGAGGCAGTGCTGTATACCATGAGGCTGTGTGCTGAATACCATGAGGCTGCGCTGTATACCATGAGGCTGTGTGCTGTATACCATGAGGCTGTGTGCTGTATACCATGAGGCTGTGTGCTGTATACCATGAGGCTGCGCTGTATACTATGAGGCAGTGCTGTATAACATGAGGCTGTGTGCTGTATACCATGAGGCTGCGCTGTATACTATGAGGCTGCGCTGTATACTATGAGGCTGTGCTGTATACTATGAGGCTGCACTGTATACTATGCGGGCAGTGCTGTATACTATGCGGGCTGTGCTGTATACTATGTGGGCTGTGTTGTATACTAAAGTGGGTACATTATACGTTATATTCTATGAGGGAGGCTGTGTTATATACTATGGGGGTGCATTATAGTCTATGGGGAAGGGTGTGTTACATACTATGGGGGGCTGCATTATATTCTATGGGGGCTACATTATATTCTATGGGGAGATGGACTGTATTATATTCCATGGGGGGCTACATTATATTCTATGGGGGGCTGTATTAGATTTTATGAGGGAGGATTGCATCATACTCTTTGATGGGGCTACATTATATTCTATGGGGAGGTGGGCTGTATTATATTCTATGGGGGGGTTGTATGTTTGGTATTTTTCGTTACCCCGTTCGTATTATCTTGTTAGTCTGGTTGGTATATTACGGTACACTATTAATCACCTCCTTCCTGCGTGCGGTAAGGGTGCAGACTGAGGGTGGAGCTAAGGCAAGGTATGTGGCCACAGCATCTTCATCATCAGAAGTAACCTGGGGAACAGGGCAAGCTAGGGGCCCCTAGTGTTAGGGACAGGGAATGAGCCCCTGGTCCCAGGACACCCGACAACAGAATTGTGACAAATACACTCCTCAGTCCTCCAAATAGTATAGTACACTAATTTTAGTCCTCAATATTGTATAATGCACCCCCCATAGTCCTTCATGTAGTGCACTCCACCCCATAGTTCTTCATATAGTATAATGCATTCCCCATAGCCTTCCATACAGTATAATGCAGGTTCCATATAGTGCATATAGTATAATGCACTCCCCATAGTACGATAGAGTGTAATGCAGCCCCCATAAAGGATAATGCACTCCATAGTCATTGATAGAGTATGATGGAGCCCCCTCAGAGTATAATGCATCCCCCCTCAGAGTATAATGCAGCCACTACATAGAGTATAATGTATGCACCCCATAGAGCAGTGTTCCCCAACTCTGGTCCTCAAGAGCCACCAACAGGTCATGTTTTCAGGATTTCCTTAATATTGAAGAGGTAATAATTGCATCACCTGCACAGGCAATAATTCCATCACTTGTGCAATACTAAGGAAAACCTGAAAACATGACCTGTTGGTGGCTCTTGAGGACCGGAGTTGGGGAACAGTGCCATAGCGTATAAAGCAGCCACCCCATAGAGTATCATGTAGCCCAACTGTCCTGCAGTATTATGGCTGCACGTACTCACTAATATATGAAAAAAAATACAATACTCAACTCTCCTCCTAGTTCCCCCGCTGCTGCAGAGCGTCTCAGCAGCTCCACTGCCCGGCATAGCATGGTGCGCGATTAATTGACGTCACCGCATACCCACTGCGTCAGAAATAGAGGGGAATGATGGGAGAGGGAGCTTCAGATGACGCTCTCTCCTCTATCATTGCTTTCAACTGTATCGGCATCCCCTGACCCACGGATCCCATAGTGGCCTCATGGTGTGTCGGTATTAGCGGCTGCGTGGTATGCCGCTATTAACGGTATACCACTGGCTGGGGGCCCCTGGAGGAGTGAGGGTACTAGGCAGATGCCAAGTCTGCCTACCCCTAATGCTGACCATGGATCTATGAGACCTTTATGGCACCTCTGTAACAGTGGTAATGTGAGGGGATGTGTCATTACACCATGTACTGTTCAGGGTGTATGAAAGCTTAGTGATGTCCCCTGTAGGAGCGATAATGGCGGCCATTTTGATTGTCATCCTTTATTTCCATATACAGATCACTAGGAAATGACACAAAAGCTGTTAGGCTTTGTGCACACGTTGCAGATTTTCCTGCGGATTTTTCTGCACTAAAAACCGCAGCTCTTGGCAGAAAACGCAGGTGCGGTTTTTGGTGCGTTTTTGGTGCGTTTTTTGATGCGGTTTTTAGTGCGGTTTTTAATGCGGTTTTCTCTGCAGATTGTCTGTGTGTTTGACACAAATAAAGCTTGAACTGCAGTGGGGAAAAAAAAAAAAAAAAGAAATGATGTCATTTCCTTGTCCAACCCTTTTCTTCTTCCATCCTCCATTTTGGGAATAACACACCAAAATGAGTGGACGTATTTTGAACAGTGACAGCGCTCCGCAGAGTGCTGATCGTAGGCCAGATCGCAGCCCGCAGATCCAGCTCCACACGCCACACCGGATTGCGATCCTGGGGTTGCTGCTGCTAATTCTGAATCGTCATACACGTCAGGTAAGCAGATGTCTGTTTTGTTTTTTTGTTTTTTTTATGTTGGGTTAACATATTCCGCATTGCTTTACAGGCATGTTTCAAATATTTTTCACAGTGTTGTGTTTTAAACAATATATATATATTTTTTATTTTATTTTAGAGGCAGTGGCGGCAGAGAAGGCGTGCACAGAAAAGAATTTGGGTGCACCCTCTTGTAGCACAGCGCACACAGAAGGGGCACTTTTATATCCTTTACAATGACTTGAGGAGGTACGTTGAAATCAATTGAAAGACAAATTTCACTGTTTTTTCAAACAATGTTATATGTGAAGTAACCCTTTTTTTTTTTTTGTCTTTTACAATTTTCAGATATCCTGACAAATTTCTTTCTTTTTGTCGGCTATCCATTCTGGCGTTCGACAGACTGCTCACCATCCTGGCACCCCATTTGACACTGCAAGACACAGTGATGAGGAAGGCCATCTCTGCTGAGGAAAGGCTGCTCATCACCTTGCGGTAAGTAACTAATTATTTTGTTTGAATGTCGTTAGGGCTCTTTCACACGTCTGTGTGTCCAGTATGTGTGATGAAATTTTTCATATCTCCTGGAGACACTGACCCACTCATCTATGCACATGTCAGCTTGTTTTGGGCGGCCGTGTGTCCGTTGGCAAAACCCGCTGACATGCCAGATTGTTAACATTTGCACATTCCACATAGTGTCCCACGCACGTGCACATGGAGAACACACATTGATGTCCTCTGTGTGACACGCATTGCAGTGGTGAACAAGCGTTACAGGAAGCTCTGTTCTCTGGCGGCAGGTGATGAAGATGCTGTCATCATTCTCCCCTGCTCTGCATGATTTCAGCGCCATCAGGGAAGAATGGGATTTGACAGCATCACATGCCACCGTGTAACTGCGCTTACTGTAGTGCTTTTATCCCTGCAAGCCATCCGTGTTGTTATAATTCAGCCCACGGTTGCATCAGCTGTGTCTCTCTCTCGCTCGCACACACACACACACACACACACACACACACACACACACACACACACACACACACACACACACACACACACACACACCGCTCTGGTAGGCAGGGAGCACACACACATGCGAGATACGGCCGAGTGTCGCATGGTAATCCCCGGCCCTGCCACCTGCACTCTGGAGCGGAGTGTGCACCCGCAAAGCAGTACATGGAGCCGCACGCTCCACAACGGAGTGCAGGCAGCAGGGCCGGGGATTACCATGCAACACTCAGCCGTATCTCGCATGTATGTGTGCACAAGTCCCATCTGTTGTCACAAGCTTTTTTTTTTTGTTTACACCCTTTGTGTTGTACCGGGTGTTAATGCCAGCATTATAGAATGCTTTATATAAGACATGAAAGGTGCTGGACGCATATTATAGCGACCATAACTAATGACGTTTACTTAAATTTTTGTGTGACACTTCTAATATTCTTTTTTGTTTCTTTACAGATTTTTGGCCACAGGAGAGAGCTATACATCCCTGCACCTCCAATTTAGAGTTGGTAAATCTACCATCTCTAAAATTGTGAGGTGTACATGTACTGTCATCTGGCAGAAGTTGCAGCCCATGGTGATGCCTTCCCCAACCGAGGAGACTTGGCTGCAGGTTGCAGCAGGCTTTCAGTCTGTGGCCAATTTCCCAAACTGCATAGGTGCAGTCGATGGTAAACATGTAAGGGTTCAGCAGCCACCACGATCAGGATCACGCTTCTTTAATTATAAGAAGTATTTTTCAGTGGTCCTGATGGCGGTGGCTGATGCCCATTACAAATTTGTTGCCATTGATGTTGGTGCCTATGGTAGTACTGGGGATTCTCGGGTGTTGCGAACGTCACAGATTGTGATGCAAATTCTTCAAGATGGCGGAACGCTCCCAGCCCCAAGACCTTTGCCGGGTTCCACACATCCAGTACCCTTTGTGATGGTATCGGATGAGGCTTTTCCCTTAACGACAACCCTGCTGCGCCCATACCCATGAAGGGGACTGAATGCCCGGCGGAGGATTTTTAATTATCGGCTGAGTCGTGCACGCAGATACAGGTCCTTCTCAAAAAATTAGCATATAGTGTTAAATTTCATTATTTACCATAATGTAATGATTACAATTAAACTTTCATATATTATAGATTCCTTATCCACCAACTGAAATTTGTCAGGTCTTTTATTGTTTTAATGCTGATGATTTTGGCCTACAACTCCTGATAACCCAAAAAACCTGTCTCAATAAATTAGCATATTTCACCCGTCCAATCAAATAAAAGTGTTTTTTAATACCAAACAAAAAAACCATCAAATAATAATGTTCAGTTATGCACTCAATACTTGGTCGGGAATCCTTTGGCAGAAATGACTGCTTCAATGCGGCGTGGCATGGAGGCAATCAGCCTGTGACACTGCTGAGATGTTATGGAGGCCCAGGATGCTTCAATAGCGGCCTTAAGCTCATCCAGAGTGTTGGGTCTTGCGTCTCTCAACTTTCTCTTCACAATATCCCACAGATTCTCTATGGGGTTCAGGTCAGGAGAGTTGGCAGGCCAATTGAGCACAGTAATACCATGGTCAGTAAACCATTTACCAGTGGTTTTGGCACTGTGAGCAGGTGCCAGGTCGTGCTGAAAAATGAAATCTTCATCTCCATAAAGCATTTCAGCCGATGGAAGCATGAAGTGCTCCAAAATCTCCTGATAGCTAGCTGCATTGACCCTGCCCTTGATGAAACACAGTGGACCAACACCAGCAGCTGACATGGCACCCCACACCATCACTGACTGTGGGTACTTGACACTGGACTTCAGGCATTTTGGCATTTCCTTCTCCCCAGTCTTCCTCCAGACTCTGGCACCTTGATTTCCGAATGACATGCAAAATTTGCTTTCATCAGAAAAAAGTACTTGGGACCACTTAGCAACAGTCCAGTGCTGCTTCTCTGTAGCCCAGGTCAGGCGCTTCTGCCGCTGTTTATGGTTCAAAAGTGGCTTTACCTGGGGAATGCGGCACCTGTAGCCCATTTCCTGCACACGCCTGTGCACGGTGGCTCTGGATGTTTCCACACCAGACTCAGTCCACTGCTTCCTCAGGTTCCCCAAGGTCTGGAATCGGTCCTTCTCCACAATCTTCCTCAGGGTCCGGTCACCTCTTCTCGTTGTACAGCGTTTTCTGCCACATTGTTTCCTTCCAACAGACTTACCATTGAGGTGCCTTGATACAGCACTCTGGGAACAGCCTATTTGTTGAGAAATTTCTTTCTGGGTCTTACCCTCTTGCTTGAGGGTGTCAATGATGGCCTTCTTGACATCTGTCAGGTCGCTAGTCTTACCCGTGATGGGGGTTTTGAGTAATGAACCAGGCAGGGAGTTTTTAAAAGCCTCAGGTATCTTTTGCATGTGTTTAGAGTTAATTAGTTGATTCAGAAGATTAGGGTAATAGGTCATTTAGAGAACCCTTTCTTGATATGCTAATTTATTGAGACAGGTTTTTTGGGTTATCAGGAGTTGTATGCCAAAATCATCAATATTAAAACAATAAAAGACCTGACAAATTTCAGTTGGTGGATAATGAATCTATAATATATGAAAGTTTAATTGTAATCATTACATTATGGTAAATAATGAAATTTAACACTATATGCTAATTTTTTGAGAAGGACCTGTATGTGGAATGCACCTTTGGGATCATGACTAGTCAATGGAGAATCTTTCACACTGCCATCCAGTTGGACACAGACACCGTTGAAGCTGTGATTAAGGCTTGCTGTGTACTCCACAGCTATGCTCGTGAGTACAACACTGACATAGATGTGGAGTACCAGCAGCCAGTATTTAATCCAGTGGTCAACGTGGGTCTGGGCAGGCCGTCCAACTCGGGTGTGCGTGTGAGAGAATCCTTCACTGACTACTTCATGAGTCCAGAAGGTGCCGTGCACTGGCAATACTCCTGTACTGGTGTTGGGCAGCCTGACCAGCAGAGAAGGATGCATCTACACTGACCCTCCAAAAAAAGTTGCCTACATCGCTGAAAACTGTTGTGAAAACAAGTCAAGATCCCGATGAATCAGAATCGACAACAATCAACACAATTGTTTTAATTATTTTTTTTGTCTTGTGCCAAAGAAAAACATTTGGTTGTAATTTAAATAAAGAATTTTTTTGACTTACTTTCTTTTGTTTCTTTTTAGATTAAAAAAAGGGGTGTGTTTTAACAAATGTACTATTCTCTATCTCATACTGCAGTGAACACATAACAATAACACAACCCCCATTCCATAATCCAGTGCCCATATACCCAGGACAACGTCAGACATAGAGGCCTTGTCCCCATTGGCTAAAAACCAGAGAATAATTTTTGAAAAACAAGTTTATTTGAGCAACAAAGAAATATTGGAAAATTTAATCATAGATTTTTCAATTTGAAAGAAAGTAAATAGCCCCTTGTCAAGGCAACGTGCAACTGGAGCATTGCCAAATTTTGATTCTACTGCAGATATGTATAATCTGGAGAATACCCGTAGTTTGTAGGGTCTGTGTGTGAACTTTGGCCCAGTTGTTGATTTGTTCCTCTCTCCGCATAACTGCCTTGTTGACTGCTGCCAAAATAATGTGGTCTTGAAGGTGGTTCCGGTGTTCTATGTCGGAGCCTAAACAGTCCCAACACCCCCATTAGAACCTCGTTATAAGGAACAATTGGAGCAGGGTCCTCCAGAGCGGTGAGGGACATCTGGACCATAGACATAAAAAGAGACTGCCTATCCGGTGGCAGTGAGCGAGTCTTCCTTGCTACAGTCAATGCAAATGAATCACAATGATCCTCGCAAGAAGATTTTTTTAGTAAATCCAGGGTGTCCGTTGCAATTTGAACTGTTTGATCATCATTGCTCTTCTTGTTTTTGTTTTTTTTCTCTACTGCCACCGGATAGGCAGCTCTCGTCTCCATTACCACAGCTTCTGCGGAACCAGATGCTCCAGCAGCTGCTGAAGTGGATGTGGATGCAGCAGAAGCTGTGGTAATGGATGGAGAGATGGTCCCTCCCGCTCCAGAGGAACTGCCTGCTCCATCCTCTGTGTCGGTGTCATCCACATCAGCCGTTGACATGTTTCCTTCCGTCCTGTGAGAAACAAACAGAACAATAATTAACACAGAATTTTAGAAGGCTGCGAAGGAGCAAAGTTTTACATGCAGCAAATAGGCTGCTACGTCAACATGTATGTCCACTATTTTGCTTGTGTAGTGATAACGCCTGTTTTCATGTAAGTCATGCGTTATCACCACATGTTATAAATAAATTATCTTGTGGAGTGGAAGCGCCAACGCAAAATAAATAGAAAAGGAAGTGGTGTCAAGACACACAACGCATGTGTGGTTACGTAGGGTAGGTATGACACCTTTGTCTTTAGAAGCATAGTGCAGACGGGATTTATGAAAATCCCGTCTTCACTATACTATCACATCTTGATGCAGCGTGTTTAACGCGGTGGCAGGACACAGGGTTGAATACACGGCCAACTGTGCAAGTGCACATGGAAACAGGCTACATGTATATTTGTGGTTTCTAAATTACCTCCGCAATGTCAGGCTGGTGATAAGGAATTGTAGCTCGTCGTTAAACGGGAACATTTTCTTACTTGGTGACGAGCCACTTCTAGCGCAGGTATTGATGTACTTGTTAAACCTGTCCCTGACGGAGCGCCACCTTTGCTTCACATCTTTTTCTACAAAAAAAATAAAAAGAAACAAAAACATTTTTTTACATATATAATCAAAGTACATTTGTAATACAATCAATTTTTAATTACTAAATAAAATTATAATTACCAATTTGCAGTTGCATTGCCCCTGGATAGGAGTCCCATTCCGGAAACAGGTCACGGAATATTTTGGTCCATGCAAGCTCACGGAAATACTTGTCTTTATAAGACTCATCTGCAGGGTCCCAAAGGGCAGGATAATCACGAACCTACAATGAATACAATAGTGTCATTTGATACTATATCGAACAGCAAAGTAATGTTAAAGAAATGTTTTTCTAAAATTGGAATATATTTAAATATAACCCCTACAGTAACCCAAGGACAAACAAGAAACCCAAACACCAAATTACACCCCGAAAAAACCAAACACAACATAACGGCTGCCCTAACAGAGAACACAGTGTTGTAACTTCAAAGTCATTGGCAACTATCCCAAAGGGCTAATTTCAACTTGCAATAAACACGTCCGTGTGTCGCAGGTTAAAAACAAGCTCTGGCGCCGTCAATCCTGAGCGGGGCGTGCGGCTACATGTGTTGCTGGGTGGGCTCACGATAATCTCTGGATTGCCGGTGCCACAGCTTGTTTGCAACCTGCAAGACACTCTACACTCAACACTCTAGCTTTCAAAACCATAACCCTAATCTCAACACCAACCCTAATAACAATCCAACCCCTAAACTAAACACTACTTTACCCAAAAAGTTAACAAATAGGCGATGTGGCCTAAATTAGCGTGGCCTACAGTGGAATTATCAGCAACAGAGTGGGAAAGCAGACAACTGTGGGCCAATCTTTGCGGCCTGGGAAGGGGTTAAAATACCCCTGGCTGTTCCCAGGCCATGAATATTAAGCCCACAGCTGTCTGCGTAGACTTTCTGGCTCTCAAATATAGGACGAGCACCAAAAAAAAGTGTTGGGGTCCCCCTATATTTTGAGGCCAGAAAGGCTACACAGACAGCCGTGGGCTTATATTCATAGCCTAGTAAAGGGGCCATGGATATTTGCCCCCCCACCCCGGCTACAAATAGAAGATGCGCCGATTCCGGCACTTAGCCCCTCTCTTCCCACTCCCGTGTAGCGGTGGGATATGGGGTAATGAGGGGTTAATGCCACCTTGCTATTGTAAGGTGGCATTAAGCCCGGTTAATAATGGAGAGGCGTCAATAAGACGCCTATCCATTATTAATCCTATGAAAGGGTTAAAAAAAACCACAAACACTAGAAAAAAATATTTTAATGAAATAAAGACACCCACTTTTTGACAAACCCTTTATTATACACTCAATCCATCTGAAGACCCTCGACCTGAAAAAAGAAATAAAAAAACAAACCAAATTCATACTCCCTGGCCCTGTCCGCAGAAATCCAACGAGGGTCCCACGAAGATCTGCCATGGAGAACAGACACATCCGGAGATGTTTCTGCTGTCCACGGCTGCAGCAAAACACTGACAGGTGCTCCGGCACCTGTCAGTGTGTTACTGCGCATGCGCGAGAGTTTACCGGCATTCATTGACCCCGGTACTCCCGCTCTACGGCAGTGCTGCGTGGGAAAGTTCACACGCAGCTGTACTGCCGTAAATAGAGACGCGGAGCCGCTGAACTCCGGTAAAGTACGCGATACACTGCTAGGAGCTTCGCTCCTGGAAGTGTATCGCCGGAGAGCAAGCGATCGGCGTGGGACACTCGTTATTGGATTCTGTGGACAGGGAGTATGGATTTGGTTTATTTTTGGGGGATTTTTTCCTAGGGGCGAGGGCTTCGCGTACCTGTATGTGCTGTACGGTGAGTATATACTCTGTTATATGGTGAATGTAATGTCTGTCATGTATGTTACGTTTATTGTATGTGTATTGTATGTGTTTGTGTTTTGTGTTACTTACAATTGTGCTAAGTCGCCGGAAACACAGGGACAACTCTCCCATCCTATACCGGATGGGAGTAGTAATCCCATACGGCGACTTAGCACAATTGGGTTGTCGCATGGGGACACACACACACACACGCATACACACAGACTTCACACACATATACACAAACACACGTACACAGATACACACATATACATACCAAATCGATCAAACGACCGACATCGATCCCCATGCGACGATATGCCTCCATGATGACAGCCACACTCCGCCCACGCACTTCCGCCCACGCACTTCCTCGCGCTTCCCCGCACTTCCTGCTGCAGCGGTTTCTACACCCAAAACCGCATAAAACCTGCAGATATTTTTTCATCAGCGGGTTTTACTGCGGGTTTGACCCTCACAATGGAGGTCTATGGGTGCAGAACCGCTGCAGTAACGCAGAAAGAAGTCACATGCGTTTCTGCGCGTTTTTTTCTGCAGCATGTGCACAGCGGTTTGCGGTTTCCATAGGTTTACATGTAAATGTAAACGCAATGGAAACTGCAGCGGACCGCAGTGGCAAAATCGCTGCTGTTCCGCAGTAAAAACCGCAACGTGTGAACATGGCCTTACTATCACATCACTTGCTGTGGACGCCTCTCTGCAGGGGATTCTCCTTCTTCATTCATCTTTTCTGGAGGATCTAATCAGACTGGCTGTCTATGATATGGGGGTCTGGTATAGGAAAACCATTCTTCTCTGTCCTGTTAGGAAGTTCTGAGGTAATAGAGGATGGAGCGGCTCAGTGTTCTCATTTATTAGCGGAAATGGAGAAAGGCCCCAGAGTCTCCTGCTCTGGACCTGACACTCCCAGGAATCAGAGCAATTACCTGATTTATCCCCATTGGATATAACGATTTCGGGGCTCATCCAGCTTTATCTCATGTGTGACATTGATCCCCAAACTCCAGTCCTCATGGCCCCAACACATCATGGTGTCAGTTTTTCCTTCATTTTGCACTGAGGATGGAATTATTATCGAGGCCTCAGAAGCTGCCGCAGGTTCTCTCCCCCGAGAAATACGAAGGAAATCCTGACACCATGATGTATTGGGGCCGTGAGGCCTGGAGTGTGGGGGACACTGCTGTATGTGCCCACCTGACATAGGGGGCAGTATAATAATGACTACATGGCCGAGCAATGGAGTAAAGACAACACAAAGGTATAGGGGTAAAAAGAAGATTTTCTTTATAGATGAGGTTATTATATATTATATATCATGTATATGTGTAAATTATTCATCTATCAGACTAAATCTATCTATGGGCCGTGTTGGTCCAGAGGAAGGCGAAAACCCCCTGTGAGGAATCGGCCAATTATCCTCATATTAAGGGGGAAAATTCCTTCCTGACCCCAAATATGGCGATCAGAATGAATCCCGGGATCAAGGGCTCATAGCTAATGTGTATACATAAGTTTAATGTAAAAAATATATATTATTTAAAATTATTATTATATTATTATTATATAAATGTTTATTATATAAAAATATAAAAGTAATTTCTATTTTTCGGCTAATTTACGTTTATATTTGTGTCGACTATATTATTGTAAATCCAAAATATTATATTATTATTTTACATAAATTATATATTTTTTATTATAAACATAAGAAGCTACTTATTTATTCTATTTTACTAAACCTATCTATGGGCCGTGTTGGTCCAGAGGAAGGCGAAAACCCCCTGTGAGGAATCGGCCAATTATCCTCATATCAGGGGGGGAAATTCCTTCCTGACCCCAAATAAAGTATGGCGGTCAGAATAAATCCCAGGATCAAGGGCTGATAATGAACCGATGAGATTAAAGTAAAAAAATGTGTTGTATTATTTTTTTCCTACTAATCTGGTAGCATGTTTGGACTAATTTATGTCTATATTTGGTTAGGAAACATTTTTTCAACTAATATTTTATTTTGTATCTTTTTTATGCTCTAAAAGTGTGCACTTACTTATTAACCTATGACACTAAATGTATGTATCGGCCGTGTTGATCCAGAGGAAGGCGAAAACCCCCTGTGAGGAATCGGCCAATTATCCTCATATCAGGGGGAAAAATTCCTTCCTGACCCCAAATATGGCGATCAGAATGAATCCCAAGATCAAAGGCTGATACCTAACCTGTGTAATGTACCTAACCTGTGTAATATACCTGTCATGTAAAATAATATATATGTTTCTTTACTTGGACTAATTATTATTTATAGGAACTATTTTTTCTTTTAAAGTAAGAACATTTTATTTTATTATAACTTTTTTTGTGCTACTAGTGTGTGATTCTACTTATTAATCTATTATACTAAACCTATTTAAGGCCGTGTAGATCCAGATGAAGGCGAAAACCCCCTATGAGGAATGGGCCAATTGTCCTCATATTAGGGGGAAAAATTCCTTCCTGACCCCAAATATGGCGATCGGATTAAATCCCAGGATCAGAAGCCGATCTATGTCCTACATCTATGTGCTGATATGTACTGTGTGCTATGTGTGTGCCTGTACTGATGATGTAGTGTGGGGACCTGCACTGATCATGTAGTGTGGGTGATGTGTGATGGGTGCGATACTTACCAGGCCTGTGCTACGGTGAGTTCAGGGATAATGGCCGCTCCTTACATGCTGCTGCTCAGCGGCCCCAGGACTGAAAGGTGCGACTATTGTTCCTGAACTCACCAGATGGAAACTTAGCACAGGCCGCTCCTGGGGTAGAAGATCTTCGGGCTGGAGGGATGGTAGATGCCAGCCCAGGAGGTCAAGGGTCGGGGGCAGCAATGGCAGTGGTCCGGCATGAAGATGGTATAGAGAGAGATGATGTTGAAGGGCAGCCGAGGTGACGTACAGCAGCAGAGATGTGAGGCACGGGTCAGGAGGCATGAAGTTCTGGGCAGTTGGCACGGGCTCATCCTGCAAGACATAAGAGGAAGACAGGAAATCTATCTACCGGATCTTATGTTATATTAGGGGAATGGTCTTTATATTGAACCATTCTGCTATATAACATCAGATGCAATGTACTGACATAACGGGTGTCCTGTGTGTACATCGGTCACTCACCAGATGGTCGTGAATTCTTTCACAGTCCAGATCTTTTCATCCACCTAAGAAAAATAAAAACATAAAGTCACTGTCAGAAAAAGTGAAAAAAGGTAAGATCGATGATGATGATTACCACAATGAGAGAACAGCACCTGATGAGTGTTCTCCCAAGAGGAGGAGATACTTACTGGGTCCAGCTTGGTGACACGTACGTAAATCCGGCCACGGGGTGAAGGACTGTGTGCTCCGGCCACTGCAGATGGTGGTTCTCCAGAACTGGCCTGAATGGTGTAAATGGTGGCTCTACTCTCCTTTCCTCCAGATCCTCCCAGCCGATGGTGGTAAAGAATGGATGCTCTCTGATGTTCCCGCTCACACCCAGGCGTGTCTGAGGGTCTTTGCGCAGCAGCATCTTGATGAGATGTTTCACGTCAGCATCAAGCCAAGTTGGAAATTTTGGCTTCTCGTTGATGATGGATTTGAAAGCCATTTGCTTGACGGGGCCGTTGTAAAATGGGGATCGTCCTGCTGCCATCCTGGACACCACAATCCCCGGGCTCCACCAGTCCACTGCTGCGCCATACCGTTTTCTACGATGCACCTCAGGGGCTATGTAATGGAAAGTGCCCGTCACTCCAGAGATGTTTTTGGAGGAGGAGACGCCATCTTGGGCAAGCCAAAGGTCGATGATACGGATGTGGCCATCTGCATCCAACATGATGTTATCCGGCTTTATGTCACTGCAATGAAAGAAGAAAACAAAATAAGAAATCTGTCCAGTGATACAAGAGATGGAAAATGGGTCACTACAAAATACGGCAGAATAGGCGGCAGGACACCAGGGAAGCCCGGGGCCATATCTACAGCTTGTAAAGGGGACAGAGAGAAGGAGGAAAGTTCTGCTTACCGGTGGACGATGTTGTGTCCGTGGAGGAACTGGATGTCACTTACCATCTCTGCTGTGTAGAATCTGATGGAGAGAACAGAGTGCAGAATCAATGTCATGAAATCCTTCTCTGGCAATCCCCAAATACCATGGCACCCCACCTCCTGCTTCCAGCACCCTAAATATATGCCCTGCCAGTGCTCCCCTAGCTGCACCCCGACCTCAGGTTTTTTCCCTTTCTCTTAGTTCTCTTTTAGGTACATTCTCTGCTTTCTCACCTCACATTGCCGATGTTCAGGCAGCCGCACATCCTGATCAAATCCTCCACGCTGCCACCGGACAGGTACTCCATGATGAAATATGCACTGTGCTGAGACTGGTGTGCGGCATAGAGGTGGCACAGGAATGGGCAGTGTCTGGCCGCCAGGAGTATCCGCCGCTCTCTCAAGATGGTGTCCTCGTTGTCCCTTTTGGTGATCATTTTGACGGCCACGTTGATGTTACCGCCGGGGACAGATGCCAGGACCACCTGAAAAACACAAATGGAGAATACTTAGAAGGTGTCTGCAGGGGTGGAAGGATCTGGATTTTATAGTCCACAAGGCGCATGAGAAAACTGAGTGATCGCTCAGTCTGCTAGTGACCAGGACCATATAGAGGAGCAGATCTATCTATCAGAACAATGCACTGCCTGCTCCATGGATGGGCTATGGAGAGGTCTTAATAAATATTCATCATTTTAATATTTAGTTCATAAAACAATAATACACATGAAAATATTTAACTTTGTAATACATTTTATCAGCCAAATCGGCTTCTTTCTCCGCCAGGACTGATTTTTTATTTTCAAAATTCTATGTACCTGGGTAAACTCTGTATTTAGTGAAGACAGATTGTTACATTACTGAGGGGAGATGACAGTTGGTGCTGATAATATTCTATGCAGAAGGGAGGGGGAGGAGGAGGGAGGAGTTTTGCATTTAGCCCCTTCTCTCCACTACATAGAATATTATCAGCACCAACTGTCATCTCCTCTCAGTAATGTAACAATCTGTCTTCACTAAATACAGAGTTTACCCAGAAATTGAGAATATAGAATATGAAAAATCAGTCTTGGTGGAGAAAGAAGATTTATCTGATTAGAATTATTACAAAGCTGCTTATTTTCATGTTTGCTATTGATTTATGAAATAAAAATTTACATGACGACTTTTTAAAGGGTTTTCCTCTGTTACCATATGGGAATAAACAGTAAGCATTAGTAGAGGCATTGAGTTGGCATTAGTATGGTCCAAATATCATTGATTATCTAGATTTAATAAAAACACAGAGACAAATGTATGTACAATATGGCAGCCTGATAGGAGAAAAAAATAATGTCCCCTGCCCTCTACAGCTGTGACACCTGAGATGAACCCTCCAGTATAGAAGAATACCAGGTTATAGCAGCACTAGCCCTAACTATGGTGATGTCTTATACCTCATCTCACAGAAGGACACTACAATGAGCAATAACAAAGCAAGACATGGCTGATAACAGAGAACAATACATGGGGATATATGAAAAATCTCAGATTTCAAATAACAAATATGTAGGCCTTACTTTGCCAAAGGCGCTTCTACCTAGGACCCGGTGGATGTTGAAGCGGCTGATGTTAAGCCTGGCATAGGGGCCAGATGATCCAGGGTCTCCGCTGCATCCAGGTGTTGGCTCCTCCAATCCGCTGTTGTCTCGTCTCCTTTTCTTCTTTAATCTGGTCACGCTGTCCTCTTCCCTCTTCCTCTTCTCCTCGCGCCCCTTCTCCTCGCTCCTCTTCTCACTCACTTCTCCTCGTCCAGTAGTCGCCATTCTCCGTAATCTCTTCCCGCCTGTAGACCTCGGTCCAATCACTTCAGCCGACAGTTGAAAGTAAACGGCAGTTGGTCGTGTGCAGGTGACCAGAGGTCAGAGGTGACGGAACCCTCAGGTGGCTCCTGCCAAGCAGCGGCTCCTGGCCCTGCTCTGCCCTATACACTGTGATGTGGGTATCATGGGTGACAGTTTAGAGTCCAGAGGAACGGCAGAGAACTTCATGGCGACTTCCAGTGGTTTATTTATTAGATTATTAATCCCTCTATGTGTTTCATCATCGTTCCATTTTATAACTTACATTATTTTTGTATTGTAAAGTTAATATTTTTATTAGTTTTTCTATGTTTCTTATCACATATTTCCTCGATGTCCCATTTCCCTTTATCATTTCTCCCAAGAGTCTATTCCACCAAAGTGGTGCGCACCTATTACCCCCAGTGCCACCCAGCCGGCTCTACTGCACCTCATGGACAGAATACACGGAGCTGTAAACTCTTCCTGAGCTTTTATATTCTCTGTATAACCAACACTTTCTACCAATTATTACCTCTTACCAGGAATATGGTGATATTGGGGCAGTATATAATAAAGCCATCAGTGCTATATATAATACAGGTTGTACCGTTCCCAATAACCCATCACATGTGATTTACAGTAATCCCACCACAACCCATGGGAAGGACGGGTCACTGCTGCTCATCTCTGGGGTCACCGAAATCTTCTTCTTCCTCTTTATAATATCGCTTTATTTACATGTAACACAAAGAAAACAATTAAAACCCCCATAAATGAAAATGACCCTGTTATTACGGCTTCTTTGTGCTATTGTGTCACAGTCACAGGCAGTGAATACATCGTACCATTTACTGCTGCAGTCAGCGATTAGTTATATATTGGCGGATTGTTACCGTTATTGTAATGCAGGTCCTGTCGCCCTAAATCTATAAACATTAATCCCCCAACATGTTTCGCCCGCTCTCAGGCGTCATCAGGAGAAAGGGGAATAAAGGAGTAAGATGTCACCGCTCACTCCCATATTATTTGTGGTGCAGACGACTTATGACGTCACATCCACACAGACATGTGAAGACATAGCACAATCAGCAGGTGTCCTAGTCTCATAAACAGGACAGGACACAATTATTGACAACTATGAACACACCTGAGAGGGCTACCTTCAGGGGAATGTCATTAAATTAGACATATGACATCAGACACCATTTAATGGGTGATCTATCACGCCCGATGTCCAGGTGGGAAAATCTACATTGGTCTTCTTGCTAGAGAACTTCACGTATGTATCAAGGAACATGTAAGAGACATGGACAAATCTAGGACAGAGGATGATCTTGAACAACTTAAAACCCTACTAAGATATTTTCAACAATTCCATCATAGGGATTCAAGTCTTCTCAGAGTTCTTTTGGGACCGAGAAGTGGTGACCTCAAGAAAACTCTTGCTTACGTTGAGAGCAAGTGGACTTTTAGATTGGGTACCGACCAGGCTTAATGAAAATCTGGGGTTTGGTTCATTTTTAGAAATATGGAGGCATCTTTTGGGAGGTGGGTTTGTGTTTTTTTATTGATTTTAACTCATATTTGTTTGCTCTGCAGTATACAGCCATGAAGGCCGGATTTTAATCCACCTATCTATATCCATGTATGTGATGATTTCTACCTTGTGAACATTTTTCCTCCTATAAAGAGATGGAGAATTGGGGGAGGAAAGTCTTCCTACAAACAAGCTTGTTTTTCTCTGCTATTGTACTCCATGCATCTGTTGCAGAATATATGAACTCTAGAAATGGTCTCTGGCTAGACTGTGAATTCTTTATTTTTTTCTATGAGACATTATGGAGCCTTGATAGACTGTTGAACAGCCGGGATTGTGAATCTCTTTATGGACTTGATTTAATTATGATAGATGCTTGTGGACAATCAGGTTACGGATTTTATCATTTGATTTAATGAATTGATAATTGATATTATTAGCTTTCTACAAAATTATTTTCTCTATTATATGGCCATATGGTATGTTGACACATTTAGACCTATTTTTATCTGTGTTATTGGGGACCATACTTTTCACTTTATACTTTTCCCTATTGTTGCTCTGCCTTTTTCACATCTTTTAACCCTTTGTAACTTACCTCTGTTTACATCAATTTCACTTGTGCAATTTTGGCAGATCCTTATGCTTTGCATACACTTATTTATATTATATATTTTTACCCCTTTTTATACTTTCTCTTATGATCCCCTAACTTTCCTGTTTTGGTAGTGATAATATGCTCAGATTTTTAAGTGTTAATTTCTATTAATAAAATTGATTTTATGGTTGAACATATTCTTTGATTCCCCTGTTACTTTAATTACACCTATTGGGGTTTTTTGTGTTCATAATGCTTTTTGAATTTGGACCTGTTATTTTTGATATTTATCTTGGGAAACTTCTTGTTTAACTACTGAAATATGTCATCAGTAAATGCACTCAATACTTTGTCGGGGCTCCTTTTGCATCAATTACTGCATCAATGCGTCGTGGCATGGAGGCGATCAGCCTGTGGCACTGCTGAGGTGTTATGGAAGCCCAGGTTGCTTTGATAGAAGCCTTCAGCTCATCTGCATTGTTGGGTCTGGTGTCTCATCTTCCTCTTTACAATACTCCATAGATTCTCTATGGAGGTAAGGTCAGGCAAGTTTGCTGGCCAATCAAGCACAGTGATACTGTTGTTTATAAACCAGGTATATTGGTACTTTTGGCAGTGTGGACAGGTGCCAAGTCCTGCAGGAGAATGACATTTCCATTTCCAAAGTGCTCTAAAATGTCCTCGTAGATGGAGGCGCTGACTTTGGTCTTGATAAAACACAGTGGACCTACACCAGCAGATGACATGGCTCCCCAAACCATCACTGATTGTGGAAACTTCACACTAAACCTCCAGCAGCTTGGATTGTGGCCTCTCCACTCTTCCTCCAGATCCTGGGACCTTGATTTCCAAATGAAATGCAAAATTTACTTTCATCTGAAAACAACACCTTGGACCACTGACAACAGTCCAGTTCTTCTTCTCTTTGGCCCAGGTAAGACGCTTCTGGCATTGTCTATTGGTCATGAGTGGCTTGACACAAGGAATGTGACACTTGTAGCCCATGTCCTGGAGACGTCTGTGTGTGGCGGCTCTTGAAGCAATGACTCCAGCAGCAGTCCACTCCTTGTGAATCTCCCACAAATTTTTAAATGGCCTTTTCTGAACAATCCTTTCAAGGCTGTGCACCTTTTTCTACCACACTTTTTCCTTCCACTCAACTTTCCATTATTATGCTTGGATACAGCACTCTGTGAACATTAGCTTCTATGGCAACGACCTTTATTGGCTTACCCTCCTTGTGGAGTGTCAATGACTGCCTTCTGGACATCTTTCAAGTCAGCAGTCTTCCCCATGATTGTGGAGCTACTGAAACAGACTAAGGGACCTTTTTAAACGCCTTTGCAGGTGTTTTTTTTGTTAATTATTCTAATTTACTGAGATAATGACTTTTGGGTTTTCATTGGCTGTAAGCCATAATCATTAACATTAACAGAAATAAACACATGAAATACATCACTCTGTTTGTAATGACTACATAATATATGAGTTTAACTTTTTGTATTGAAGAACTGAAATAAATTAACTTTTTGATGTTGCACATCCCTGGAATCAGGGTTTCTAGCTCTTTATTATGCTGCTCTCAAATTACAAAAAAAACTACTGAGAAATTCCCTTTACGGGTGCATGTCTTTAAATATGTGTAACTTGTTCTGTGTATAATTTTTAATTTTTTAGATTTTTACATAGAAAAGCATTTTTGGTGATTTTTTTTCCCATATTTTTGTAGATTGGTGACAGAGAGACAGAGGCATGGGCGGACATACCGCCTGTTCAACCTGTGCAGCTGCACAGGGGCCCGGAGGCTCCAGGGGGCCCCTGCAGGCAGTGCCGGCGTTAGGGGTAGGCAGCTACCTAGGTCCTCGCTCCCCCAGGGGCGCCCAGCTAGCGGCACATCATGCAGCTGCTATGGGGCCCCTGTGAGGCAGGGGGCCCGCCTGCCGCCAGCGCCGACTCCCCCGCCGCATTTAACTATACCGGCGTCTGCCGGTACAGTTCAATGCAATGATGGGGGACAGAGCGTCAGCTGACGATTCCCTCTCTCATCATTCCCCGCTCTGCCTCTGACAGACACTGCCGCGCACTCACTGTGTGCCGGCAGGAGCAGGAACTGGAAGCAGCGCGGGCACGAGGGGAGGTGAGGAGTGTGCTGTGTTGTTTGTTGTTTTTTTTTACTCTATAACAGTGAGTACTGGACTGTGGGGCCATTCTGGGGGGGATAGCTGCGCTGTATACTATGAGGCAGTGTGCTGTATACTATGAGGCTGCGCTGTATACCATGAGGCTGTGTGCTGTATACCATGAGTGTCATGATCTCTGCAGGCAGAGATCATAGCAAGCCTATAGAGGGACAAGCTCTCGGAAGATGGAACTATACTGACCATGAACTAAGCCTGCCGCGCAACTAGAAATAGCCAGGTAGCATTTCCTATTTATCGCTAGATGCCCAGCTCTGGCCTAAGACCTAAATAGCTAGCAGAGGGAAATATAAGACCTGGCTCACCTCTAGAGAAATATTCCAAAGAAGACAGTAGCCCCCCACATATAATGACGGTGAGTTCAGATGAAACAACAAACGCAGCAGGAAAATAGTCTTAGCAAATTTGAGGTCCGCTTACTAGATAGCAGAAGACAGATAGTATACTTTCATGGTCAGCAGAAAAACACTAACAAAACACCATCCAGAGATTACCTTAAACTCTGGCATTAACTCATAACGCCAGAGTAGCAATCCCTGATCAACGAGAGCTTTCCAGACACAGTAACAAAACTTCAGCTGTGAACTGGAACAAATAGGCAAAACAAAACATGGACAAAAGTCCAACTTATCTAGTAGTTGTCTAGAAGCAGGAACAAGCACTGAGAGGCATCAGATAACATTGTTGACCGGCAAGAAACCACCAGAGAAATGAGCTTAAATAGCGACACCCACTACTGATGGAATCAGGTGAAACAGGAAAGAGGATGACAAGTCCAATTCCACAAGCGGCCACCGGGGGAGCCCAGAATCCAAATTCACAACAGTACCCCCCCCTCAAGGAGGGGGCACCGAACCCTCACCAGATCCACCAGGGCGACCAGGATGAGCCCTATGGAAGGCACGAACAAGATCAGAAGCATGAACATCAGATGCATTGACCCAAGAATTATCCTCCTGGCCGTAACCCTTCCAGTTGACCAGATACTGGAGTTTCCGTCTGGAAACACGAGAGTCCAAAATTTTCTCCACAACGTACTCCAACTCACCCTCAACCAACACCGGAGCAGGAGGCTCAACTGAAGGTACAACAGGTACCTCATACCTGCGCAATAACGACCGATGAAAAACGTTATGAATGGAAAAGGACGCAGGGAGGTCCAAACGGAAAGAAACAGGATTAAGAATCTCCAATATTCTATAAGGGCCGATGAACCGAGGTTTAAACTTAGGAGAAGAGACCCTCATAGGGACAAAACGAGAAGACAACCACACTAAATCTCCAACACAAAGCCGAGAACCAACACGACGATGACGGTTGGCAAAACGCTGAGTCTTCTCCTGGGACAACTTCAAATTGTCCATAACCTGCCCACAGATGTGATGCAATCTCTCCACCACCGCATCCACTCCAGGACAATCCGAGGATTCCACCTGACCGGAGGAAAATCGAGGGTGAAACCCCGAATTACAGAAAAACGGGGACACCAAGGTGGAAGAACTGGCCCGATTATTGAGGGCGAACTCTGCCAATGGCAAAAAAGCAACCCAATCATCCTGGTCAGCAGAGACAAAACACCTCAGATATGTCTCAAGGGTCTGATTAGTCCGCTCGGTCTGGCCATTAGTCTGAGGGTGAAAAGCAGATGAAAAAGACAAATCTATGCCCATCCTAGCACAGAATGCCCGCCAAAATCTAGACACAAATTGGGTACCTCTGTCAGAAACAATATTCTCAGGAATACCGTGCAATCGGACAACATTCTGAAAAAACAGAGGAACCAACTCAGAAGAAGAAGGCAACTTGGGCAGAGGAACCAAATGGACCATTTTAGAGAAACGGTCACAGACCACCCAGATGACAGACATCTTCTGGGAAACAGGCAGATCTGAAATAAAATCCATCGAGATGTGTGTCCAAGGCCTCTTAGGAATAGGCAAGGGCAACAGCAGTCCGCTAGCCCGAGAACTACAAGACTTGGCCCGAGCACAAACGTCACATGACTGCACAAAGACTCGCACATCTCGTGACAGAGAAGGCCACCAGAAGGATCTTGCCACCAAATCCCTGGTACCAAAAATTCCGGGATGACCTGCCAATGCAGAAGAATGTACCTCAGAGATGACTCTGCTGGTCCAATCATCCGGAACAAACAGTCTATCAGGCGGACAACGATCCGGTCTATCCGCCTGAAACTCTTGCAAGGACCGCCGCAGATCAGGAGAAACGGCCGACAAAATTACTCCCTCCCTAAGGATACCTGTGGGTTCAGAATTACCAGGAGAGTCCGGGTCAAAACTCCTAGAAAGGGCATCTGCCTTAACATTCTTAGAACCCGGTAGGTATGACACCACAAAATTAAAGCGAGAAAAAAATAAAGACCAGCGCGCCTGTCTAGGATTCAGGCGTCTGGCAGTCTCAAGATAAATCAAATTTTTGTGGTCAGTCAATACCACCACCTGATGCCTAGCCCCCTCGAGCCAATGGCGCCACTCCTCAAACGCCCACTTCATGGCCAAAAGCTCCCGATTCCCAACATCATAATTCCGCTCTGCGGGCGAAAATTTGCGAGAAAAGAAGGCACAAGGCCTAATGACGGAGCAGTCGGAACCTTTCTGCGACAACACTGCCCCAGCTCCGATCTCCGAAGCGTCAACCTCAACCTGAAAAGGCAGATTCACATCAGGCTGACGCAACACAGGGGCAGAGGCAAAACGGCGCTTAAGCTCCTGAAAGGCCTCTACAGCATGAGGGGACCAATTAGCAACATCAGCGCCTTGTCTGGTCAAATCAGTCAGTGGTTTAACGACATCCGAAAAACCAGCAATAAATCGGCGGTAAAAGTTGGCAAAGCCCAAAAATCTCTGAAGACCCTTAAGAGAGGAGGGCTGAGTCCAGTCACAAATAGCTTGCACCTTGACGGGATCCATCTCAATGGAAGAGGGAGAAAAAATATACCCCAAAAAGGAAATTTTCTGGACCCCAAAAACGCACTTAGACCCCTTCACACATAAAGAATTAGACCGCAGAACCTGAAAAACTCTCCTGACCTGCTGGACATGAGAGTCCCAGTCATCAGAAAAAATCAGAATATCATCCAGATATATTATCATAAATTTATCCAGAAAATCGCGGAAAATATCATGCATAAAAGACTGGAAAACTGAAGGGGCATTAGAAAGACCAAAAGGCATGACCAAATACTCAAAGTGGCCCTCGGGCGTATTAAATGCGGTCTTCCACTCATCCCCCTGCCTGATCCGCACCAAATTATACGCCCCACGAAGATCAATTTTAGAGAACCACTTAGCACCCTCTATACGAGCAAACAAATCAGTAAGCAATGGCAATGGGTATTGATACTTAACAGTGATCTTATTCAGAAGCCGATAATCAATACATGGTCTCAAAGAGCCGTCTTTTTTTGAGACAAAGAAAAACCCAGCTCCCAAAGGAGAAGAAGATGGACGAATATGTCCCTTTTCCAAAGACTCCTTTATATATACCCGCATAGCAGCATGTTCCGGCACAGACAAATTAAACAAACGACCCTTTGGATATTTACAACCCGGTATCAAATCTATGGCACAATCGCACTCACGGTGCGGAGGTAACGACCCAAGCTTGGGTTCGTCAAAGACGTCTTGATAATCAGAGAGGAACTCAGGGACTTCAGAGGGAATGGACGACGAAATAGAAACCAAAGGTACGTCCCCATGAATACCCTTACATCCCCAGCTCAACACAGACATTGCTCTCCAGTCCAAGACTGGGTTGTGAGACTGCAACCATGGCAATCCCAGTACCAAATCGTCATGTAAATTATACAGCACCAGGAAACGAATAATCTCCTGGTGATCCGGATTGATACGCATGGTTACTTGTGTCCAGTATTGTGGTTTATTATTAGCCAATGGGGTGGAGTCAATCCCCTTCAGAGGAATAAGAGTCTCCAAAGGCTCTAAATCAAAACCACAACGATTGGCAAAGGACCAATCCATAAGACTCAGAGCGGCGCCAGAGTCAACATAGGCGTCCGTGGCAATGGATGACAAAGAGCAAATCAGGGTTACAGACAAAATAAACTTAGACTGAATGGTGCCAATGGAAACAGACTTATCAAGCTTCTTTGTACGCCTAGAGCATGCCGATATAACATGAGTAGAATCCCCACAATAGAAACACAATCCATTCTTCCGTCTAAAATTCTGTCGCTCGCTCCTGGACAGAATTCTATCACACTGCATACTTTCTGGCGTCTTTTCCATAGACACCGCCAGATGGTGCACCGGTTTGCGCTCCCGCAGACGCCTATCAATCTGAATAGCCATTGTCATGGACTCATTCAGACCTGCAGGCAAAGGGAACCCCACCATAACATCCTTAACGGCATCAGAGAGACCTTCTCTGAAAGTTGCCGCCAAGGCGCACTCATTCCACTGAGTAAGCACAGACCATTTACGGAATTTTTGGCAGAAAACTTCAGCTTCGTCTTGCCCCTGAGATAGTGCCATCAAAGTTTTTTCTGCCTGAAGTTCCAAATGAGGTTCCTCATAAAGCAAGCCCAAGGCCAGAAAAAACGCATCCACATCGCGTAACGCAGGATCCCCTGCTGGCAATGAGAAGGCCCAATCTTGAGGGTCACCCCTGAGCAAGGAAATCACAATCCTAACCTGCTGAGCAGGGTCTCCAGCTGAACGAGACTTCAGGGACAAATAAAGCTTACAATTATTTCGGAAATTCTGGAAGCTAGCTCTATTCCCTGTGAAGAACTCCGGCAAAGGAATTCTCGGCTCAGATACCGGAGCATGTACCACAAAATCTTGTAAATTTTGTACTTTCGTGATGAGATTATTCAAACCCGCAGTTACACTCTGGAGATCCATTATTGTCAGGTGCACACAGAGCATACAGAGATTAGGAGGAGAGAGAGAAAAAAGACTGCAGCAAGGCAGACTGGAGGAAAAAAAAAAAATTCCAGCAGACTTCTTATAACTCTCCTTTCTCAACCTGGGTCTTTAACACTTTATTGGCCGGTCAAACTGTCATGATCTCTGCAGGCAGAGATCATAGCAAGCCTATAGAGGGACAAGCTCTCGGAAGATGGAACTATACTGACCATGAACTAAGCCTGCCGCGCAACTAGAAATAGCCAGGTAGCATTTCCTATTTATCGCTAGATGCCCAGCTCTGGCCTAAGACCTAAATAGCTAGCAGAGGGAAATATAAGACCTGGCTCACCTCTAGAGAAATATTCCAAAGAAGACAGTAGCCCCCCACATATAATGACGGTGAGTTCAGATGAAACAACAAACGCAGCAGGAAAATAGTCTTAGCAAATTTGAGGTCCGCTTACTAGATAGCAGAAGACAGATAGTATACTTTCATGGTCAGCAGAAAAACACTAACAAAACACCATCCAGAGATTACCTTAAACTCTGGCATTAACTCATAACGCCAGAGTAGCAATCCCTGATCAACGAGAGCTTTCCAGACACAGTAACAAAACTTCAGCTGTGAACTGGAACAAATAGGCAAAACAAAACATGGACAAAAGTCCAACTTATCTAGTAGTTGTCTAGAAGCAGGAACAAGCACTGAGAGGCATCAGATAACATTGTTGACCGGCAAGAAACCACCAGAGAAATGAGCTTAAATAGCGACACCCACTACTGATGGAATCAGGTGAAACAGGAAAGAGGATGACAAGTCCAATTCCACAAGCGGCCACCGGGGGAGCCCAGAATCCAAATTCACAACACATGAGGCTGTGTGCTGTACACCATGAGGCTGCGCTGTATACTATGAGGCAGTGCTGTATACCATGAGGCTGTGTGCTGTATACCATGAGGCTGTGCTGTATACTATGAGGCTGCGCTGTATACTATGAGGCTGCGCTGTATACTATACGGGCAGTTCTGTATACTATGAGGCTGCGCTGTATACTATGAGGCTGTTCTGTATACTATGAGGCTGTTCTGTACACTATGCGGGCAGTGCTGTATACTATGCGGGCAGTGCTGTATACTATGCGGGCTGTGTTGTATACTAAGGTGGGTACATTATACGTTATCTTCTATGGGGGAGGCTGTGTTATATACTATGGGGGGTGCATTATATTCTATGGGGAAGGCTGTTTTATATACTATGGGGGCTGCATTATATTCTATGGGGAGGTGGGCTGTATTATATTCTATGGGGGCTGTATTAGATTTTATGAGGGAGGATTGCATCATACTCTTTGATGGGGCTACATTATATTCTATGGGGAAGTGGGCTGTATTATATTCTATGGGGGGCTGTATTATATTTATATTCTATGAGGGGTGATTGCATCATACTTTATGGGGGGCTACATTATACTATATGAGGGTGGCTGCATTATATTCCATGGGGGTTACATCATACTCTGTGGGGTGGCTGCATTATGCTCTATGGGGTGTGTCATGGTTCCCAATGGCAAGGGAACGTAAGAAACATATAAGTAACGAACGAGCTCTCGGGTGATGGAAACTCGAGTTGACCGTGAGCTAAATCTACCACACAACTAACAGTAGCCAGGGAGCATACCTACGGCTTCCTATATGCCACGCGCCAGCCGGAGGACTAACTACGCCTGGTAGAGGAAGAAACAGACCTGGCTTACCTCTAGGGAAATACCCCAAAAGATCATAGCAGCCCCCCACATGTAATAACGGTGAATTAAGAGGAAAAGACATACACAGTATGAAAGTAGATTTAGCAAAGAGAGGTCCACTTACTAGATAGCAGAAGGATACAAAAGAGGACTTCACGGTCAACTGAAAACCCTTTCAAAAACCATCCTGAAATTACTTTAACCCCTTAGTGACGGAGCCAAATTTTTAAAATCTGACCAGTGTCACTTTATGTGGTAATAACTCTGCAACGCTTCAACAAATCCCAGTGATTTTGAGACTGTTTTTTCATGAAATATTATACTTTATGATAATGGTAAATTTAGGTCAATATGTTTTGTCTTTATTAATAAAAAATATCAAAAATTTGAGAAAAATGTTAAAAAAATTGCAATTTTCTAAATGTTAATGATTATCCCTTTAATCCAGATGGTCATACCACAGCAAACCATTAATAAATCACATTTCCCACATGTCGGCTTTACATCAGCACCATTTGTAAAATGTTATTTTATTTTGTTAGCATTTTAGGAGGTTTAAAAATGTAGCAGCAATTTTTCATTTTTTCAAGGAAATTTACAAAATTTATTTTTTTAGGAACTTATCTATGTTTCAAGTGACTTTAGGGCTCTCATATATTGGGAAACCCCCAAACGTGATACCATTTTAAAAACAGCACCCCATAACATATTGAAAACTGCTGTCAGGTAGTTTATTAACCCTTCAGGTGCTTTACAGGAATTAATGCAAAGTGGCATGACAGAATTGAAAATGTGTATTTTTACCACCTAAATGCCTCTAACTTCTGAACAGATTACTACAGCCGTCAGACTCTAAGGCCACTATTTGGTCATGAATTGCCAACGCAAACATCAGGACCACACAATCATGATCTGAGTGCACCAATTTGGATAAAGAGGAAGCCCTTACACTCTGTTAACCATGCATATGATGTAGTCACTATTGACAGCAGCATCTAAGGGGTTAAACAGATATGCAAGGTGCAAACACTGATCGTGGCTGATGCAGCAAGTTGTCAACTATAGTGGACAGCTGACAGCTGCTGGATTGTCACCTGCATGGGGATGCTATTCTCTTATATCTCAGGTCAGTTAAAAGACGTATTGGCTGTCATTAAGGGGTTAAGACTCCTGTGTCAACTCATGACACAGGAGTGGCAATTTCAGCCCGCAAGAGCTTCCAGCTACAGAAAATTACAAAAACTGCAAACTGGACAAAAGGTACAAAACAAAAGGACAAAGTCCACTTAGCTGATCAGCAGACTAGTAGCAGGAACATGCAACCGAAGGCTCTGGTTACAATGATGACCGGCAAGGAAATGACTGGAGAGCAAGGCTAAATAGGAAACTCCCAAACACTGATGGAAGCAGGTGAACAGAAGCAGCAAAGTGCAAACAAGTCACCAGTACCACCAGCAACCACCAGGGGAGCCCAAAAAGCGGATACACAACAGTACCCTCCCCTTAAGGAGGGGGCACCGAACCCTCACAAGAACCGCCAGGGCGATCTGGATGAGCCCTATGAAAGGCACGAACCAAATCCGAGGCATGAACATCAGAGGCAGTTACCCAAGAATTATCTTCCTGACCATAGCCTTTCCATTTAACCAGATATTGAAGTCTCCGTCTGGAAATACGGGAGTCCAAGATCTTCTCTACGACGTACTCCAATTCACCCTCCACCAGCACAGGAGCAGGAGGTTCAGTAGAAGGAACCACCGGTACCTCATATCTCCGCAACAACGACCGATGGAACACATTATGGATAGCGAAAGATGCCGGGAGGTCCAAACGAAAGGAAACAGGGTTAAGAATCTCCAAAATCCTATAAGGACCGATGAACCGAGGCTTAAATTTGGGAGAAGAAACCCTCATAGGGACAAAACGGGAAGACAACCACACCAAGTCCCCAACGCGAAGGTGGGGACCAACACGACGACGACGGTTAGCAAACTGCTGAGTCCTCTCCTGGGACAATTCCAAATTATCCACCACTTGTCCCCAAATCCGATGCAACCGATCCACCACTGCATCCACTCCAGGACAATCCGAAGATTCAACCTGACCAGATGAAAAACGCGGATAAAACCCTGAATTGCAAAAGAAAGGAGAAACCAAAGTGGCAGAACTAGCCCGATTATTAAGAGCAAACTCCGCCAACGGCAGAAAGGCAACCCAATCATCCTGATCCGCAGACACAAAACACCTCAAATAAGTCTCCAAAGTTTGATTAGTTCGCTCCGTCTGGCCATTGGTCTAAGGATGGAATGCAGACGAAAAGGACAAATCAATGCCCAACCTGGCACAGACTGCCCGCCAAAATCTAGACACGAACTGGGTACCCCTGTCAGAAACGATGTTTTCCGGAATACCATGCAAGCGAACCACATTTTGAAAAAACAAAGGGACCAACTCAGATGAGGAAGGCAACTTAGGCAATGGCACCAAATGAACCATTTTAGAAAAACGGTCACACACCACCCAGATGACAGACATCTTCTGAGAAACAGGGAGATCCGAGATAAAGTCCATGGAGATGTGCGTCCAAGGCCTCTTCGGAATAGGCAAGGGCAACAACAACCCACTAGCCCTAGAACAACAAGGCTTGGCCCAAGCACACACATCGCAAGACTGCACAAAAACACGCACATCTCGAGACAGGGAAGGCCACCAGAAGGATCTAGCCACCAAATCTCTGGTGCCAAAAATTCCCGGATGACCTGCCAGAGTAGAAGAATGAACTTCCGAGATGACTCTAGTGGTCCACTCGTCAGGAACAAACAGTCTACCAGACGGACAACGATCAGGTCTATCCGCCTGAAATTCTTGCAAAGCACGTCGCAAATCTGGAGAGACAGCAGACAAAACCACTCCATCCTTAAGGACACCAGCAGGTTCAGAATTCCCAGGAGAGTCAGGCTCAAAACTCCTAGAAAGAGCATCTGCTTTCACATTCCTAGAACCCGGTAAGTACGAGACCACAAAATTAAACCGGGAAAAGAACAACGACCAACGTGCCTGTCTAGGATTCAGGCGCCTGGCAGACTCCAAATAAATTAAATTCTTGTGATCAGTCAAAACTACCACCTGATGTCTGGCACCCTCAAGCCAATGACGCCACTCCTCAAATGCCCACTTCATGGCCAAAAGCTCCCGATTACCAACATCATAGTTTCGCTCGGCGGCCGAAAATTTTCGCGAAAAGAACGCACAAGGTCTCATCACTGAGCAGTCGGAACTTTTCTGCGACAAAACCGCCCCCGCTCCGATCTCGGAAGCATCGACCTCAACCTGAAAGGGAAGAGAAACATCAGGCTGGCGCAACACAGGGGCAGACAAAAAGCGAAGCTTAAGCTCCCGAAAGGCCTCCACGGCAGCAGGGGACCAATTGGCAACATCAGCACCCTTCTTAGTCAAATCCGTCAGAGGTTTAGCAACCCCAGAAAAACCAGCTATAAATCAACGATAAAAATTAGCAAAGCCCAAGAATTTCTGGAGACTCTTCAGAGAAGTAGGCTGCGTCCAGTCGTAAATAGCCCGAACCTTGACAGGGTCCATCTCAATAGAAGAAGGGGAAAAAATATACCCCAAAAATGAAAATTTTTGAACCCCAAAAACACACTTTGAACCCTTTACACACAAAGAATTCTCCCGCAAAACCTGAAAAACCCTCCTGACCTGCTGAACATGAGACTCCCAGTCATCAGAAAAAATCAAAATATCATCCAAGTACACAATCATAAATTTATCCAAATACTCACGGAAAATATCATGCATTAAGGACTGAAAGACAGAAGGTGCATTAGAAAGGCCGAAAGGCATTACCAAATACTCAAAATGGCCCTCAGGCGTATTAAATGCGGTCTTCCACTCATCCCCTGCTTAATTCGCACCAAATTATACGCCCCACGAAGATCAATCTTAGAGAACCACTTAGCCCCCCTTATGCGAGCAAACAAATCAGTCAGCAAAGGCAACGGATACTGATATTTGACTGTAATTTTATTCAGGAGACGATAATCAATACAAGGCCTCAGAGAGCCATCCTTTTTAGAGACAAAGAAAAAAACGGCTCCTAAAGGTGATGAAGAAGGACGAATATGTCCGTTTTCCAGGGACTCCTTAATATACTCGCGCATAGCAGCATGTTCAGGTACAGATAGGTTAAACAAATGACCCTTTGGAAATTTACTGCCAGGAATCAGATCTATGGCGCAATCACAATCCCTGTGAGGAGGGAGTGAACCAATCTTAGGCTCTTCAAAAATATCACGATAATCAGACAAAAATGCCGGAATCTCAGATGGAATAGATGACGAAATGGACACCATAGGAGTGTCCCCATGAGCCCCCCGACATCCCCAGCTTAACACAGACATAGCCTTCCAGTCAAGGACTGGGTTATGAGACTGTAACCATGGTAATCCAAGCACCAAAACATCATGTAAATTGTACAACACAAGGAAGCGAATCACCTCCTGATGGTCTGGAGTCATACGCATAGTCACTTGCGTCCAGAACTGTGGTTTATTACAAGCCAAAGGTGTAGAATCAATACCCTTCAGAGGTATAGGGACTTCCAGAGGCTCTAAATCAAACCCACAGCACCTGGCAAAGGACCAGTCCATAAGACTCAGAGCGGCGCCAGAGTCCACATAGGCATCCACGGTAATAACTGATAATGAACAAATCAAGGTTACAGACAAAATAAATTTGGACTGTAAAGTGCCAATTGAAATGGACTTGTCAACCTTCCTAGTACGCTTAGAGCATGCCGATATAACATGAGCAGAATCACCACAATAGAAGCATAACCCATTTTTACGCCTATAATTCTGCCGCTCGCTTCTGGACATAACTCTGTCACATTGCATTTTCTCTGGCGTCTCTTCAGAAGATACCGCCAAATGGTGCACGGGTTTGCGCTCCCGCAAACGCCGATCAATCTGAATTGCCATTGTCATGGACTCATTCAGACCTGTAGGCGCAGGGAACCCGACCATAACATCTTTAACGGCATCAGAAAGGCCCTCTCTGAAATTTGCCGCTAAGGCGCACTCATTCCACTGAGTAAGCACAGACCACCTACGAAATTTTTGGCAGTATATCTCCGCTTGATCTTGCCCTTGAGATAGGGCTATCAAAGCTTTTTCAGCTTGAATCTCCAAATTAGGTTCCTCATAAAGCAACCCTAAAGCCAGGAAAAACGCATCCACATTGAGCAACGCAGGATCCCCTGGTGCCAATGAAAATGCCCAATTTTGAGGGTCACCTCGCAGCAAAGAGATTACAATCTTAACCTGCTGGACAGGATCTCCTGAGGAGTGAGGTCTGAGAGAAAGGAATAATTTACAATTATATTTGAAATTCAAAAACCGAGATCTATCTCCGGAAAACACCTCTGGTGTAGGGATTTTAGGTTCAGAAATAGGAGCATGTATAACAAAATCTTGTAAATTTTGAACCTTCGTAGCAAGATTATTTAAACCTGCAGCCAAACTCTGAGGATCCATCTTTAAACAGGTGAGCTCAGAGCCATTCAAGGATTATAAGGAGAGAAAGGCAAAGGCTGTAATTAAAGCTGAAATACAACTGATCCAACTATGGAGCAAGCATAGAGGAAAAAGGGAAAAAAAAAAAAAATTTACAGACTTCTTTTTTCTCTCCTTCTGCCAATAAGTTTAACACAGGCCGGTCATACTGTCATGGTTCCCAATGGCAAGGAAACGTAAGAAACATATAAGTAACG
Organism: Ranitomeya variabilis; assembly: GCF_051348905.1. Lineage (NCBI taxonomy): Eukaryota > Metazoa > Chordata > Amphibia > Anura > Dendrobatidae > Ranitomeya > Ranitomeya variabilis. The sequence continues at coordinate 77,389,061 of NC_135233.1, forward strand.
AACGAGCTCTCGGGTGATGGAAACTCGAGTTGACCGTGAGCTAAATCTACCACACAACTAACAGTAGCCAGGGAGCATACCTACGGCTTCCTATATGCCACGCGCCAGCCGGAGGACTAACTACGCCTGGTAGAGGAAGAAACAGACCTGGCTTACCTCTAGGGAAATACCCCAAAAGATCATAGCAGCCCCCCACATGTAATAACGGTGAATTAAGAGGAAAAGACATACACAGTATGAAAGTAGATTTAGCAAAGAGAGGTCCACTTACTAGATAGCAGAAGGATACAAAAGAGGACTTCACGGTCAACTGAAAACCCTTTCAAAAACCATCCTGAAATTACTTTAAGACTCCTGTGTCAACTCATGACACAGGAGTGGCAATTTCAGCCCGCAAGAGCTTCCAGCTACAGAGAATTACAAAAACTGCAAACTGGACAAAAGGTACAAAACAAAAGGACAAAGTCCACTTAGCTGATCAGCAGACTAGTAGCAGGAACATGCAACCGAAGGCTCTGGTTACAATGATGACCGGCAAGGAAATGACTGGAGAGCAAGGCTAAATAGGAAACTCCCAAACACTGATGGAAGCAGGTGAACAGAAGCAGCAAAGTGCAAACAAGTCACTAGTACCACCAGCAACCACCAGGGGAGCCCAAAAAGCGGATACACAACAGGGGTGGCTGCATTATACTATATGTGGGCTGCATTACAGTATACTGTATCAAGGACTATGGGGAATACATTATACTATATGAAAAACTATGGGGTGCATTATACTGTGGGAAGTGAATTATAGGACTGAGGACTGAGGAGTGTATTATACTATATGGAGGATTATGCGGTGTGTATTTTACAATATGGAGGACTGTGGTGCACATGATAATATATTGAGGACTATGAGGTGTATTATACTAAACAAGTAAAATGCTGCCTATTCATCCATTGATTGGATTGGTTATGCCGGAACAGAAATCATTGTTCTCAGCAGGACGTCGCCGTTGTAAACTGTAGGTGTGCTGCTGGTAACATGATACTGTATGGTGATCTGTTAGTGATCTATTAGTGATTGTTCTGTTCCCATCATTCTTTCTCAGACGGTGTAAAGAGGCCGGGAAACAAGCGTTGAACAACTTCAGTATTGTCGATCACATTCCTTTAGTGGCCTGATCTCAGCGCTTGTAAATACAACAGAAATGCTTCTGTGTGATGTGCAATATGTTAGGATTTGAGGCCCAATTTTAAACTTTGCATAGGGCCCCACTTTGCCTAAAACCATCCCTGCCTGCAGGGTGGCTAATAATGAGGGCAATCTGGCCAGTTTATCCGTCTCCGGGGGGCCCCTGGCCAGATTGCCATCATGGGATTGCAGCTCCGCTGCCTGCAAGAGAAAAAGGCAGCGGAGCTGCAGGGAATGGATCCATCCGGCTTCCTGCCACACAGCAGCGGCTGAATGACATCATCATTTAGCGCCACGGCTGTGTGAGACAGGAAGCTGCCAGCGATGGTGCGGCTTCAGGATACTGTGTGAGCAGAGGTGAGGTGTGTGTGTGCAGAGAGGTGAATGGTGCTGTGTGTGTGTGTAGGTGGAGGAGAGGGCAATGATGGGGGTGACGGGGCCGAAGGCAATGATTGGGTTGATGGAGAGGGCAATGATAGGGGTGGTGGGGCAGGAGGAAATGATGGTAGCAGTGGAAAGGACAATGATGGGGGTGGTGGGGAGGAGGCAATGATGGAGGTGGTGGAATGGGCAATGATATGGGGTGGTGGGGGAGAAAGCAATAATGGAGGTGGTGAAGAGGTCAATCATGGGGGGTGGGGGAGAGGGCAATAATGGGATGCGGAGGATTTATAATGGGTTTAAGAACAGGGGGAGGTGGAGGAAGACATTATTATCGATTATTATGTCTAACACAGTCCCTTAGTGTAAAGTGTACTCACTTATGTATAGCACAGTCCCTTAGCTTTGTTGCCTTAAAAGGAGGGGGGCCCAGGCACATTTCCTGCACAGGGGCCCCAAGCAGTCTGTGTCCGCCCCTGACAAAATGTGTTTTGTTGCTGCACATATTTAACAATCACAACAAACAGGCTCTCCATCCATGTGTTATGACTGTCACACAGCCGCGACACATGCAGCTGCGGTGCCGGACACCTGATTATCGGGAGCGCTCCAGGTATCCGGGTTCCCGCTGCAGCTTCTTCGGTAAGCGCTATAGCTTGCTGAATAAGGAGGGAGCCGAAGATATTCGCTCATATCTAGTTGTAACTAGCAAACATGTCTTACCAGTGCCAACTGAGAATGACTGCTATAAGCAGCTGTTCTTATGATTAACCTTATTTTTACTTTCCCTCAACAAATTGAGTTTGATTCATGGTAATAAGATATGAGTTTTCAGTGTTGTTATTGTTATGTCAAAGATTAAATTAAATTCAAGGCCAAAAATGAGGCCCAGATTATTTGTGCATTCATAAAACTAGTCTTCTGTATTTCACATTTTATGATTTTTGAAAAATTGCAATAAAATAACCAGCATGATCTGTATCCTGGCGCTTTATCATTTTCCTTCTGTCTATAGTACAGGATGGTGAAAGAAGCCATGCGTGAAGCCTGTTACTCAAGAGATATATAAAAATCTGAAGATATTAGGAAGCATAAGTGCAGAGGGCTGAGATGAGAATTTAGTGGTTTTATAAAACTTTCCTAAACGCTGCTATATTCACACGTAATCTCACACTTTTTGTGTTCATATGGACCAGTTTGCTTGAGCCTTAGAATATCAATGTAGGGCAGGTGAAGCATGCCAATAAGTGTCTGAGGTAATGTAGAGCTGAAATGTACATCCAACTCCTTTTAGGCCTATGTCTTGATTCATTTTTGATGTGTCTTTATAGTGGTTAGAGGTCAGTTTTTCTGATACAGAGTACATAATGTCCTATTAAGACATAAAAATGTTTGCTGTTTGCAGTCACCACTAGAGGGAGCATTTGACATTGTTATAGGCAGTTTTATTAAAGGGGTTGGTTATCTGGTTATATAGAGTGAATGCAGACACAGACTTCTGAATCTTTACAATGTGCTTGCACACTGCGCACTGTCAGGATTCTCTGTGCATACTCACTGCCACATTCCAACTAGACGTGTTTGGCCTTGCTCAATACAAATGAACTGGGCAAGGCTGCACACATCTAGTTAGATTGTGACCAAAAGTATGAAAATCACATGGTCACCCCCTCTCACCAGCAACATCAGAGAATCCTGACAGCTTGTAAATGTAATATATAACAAATATGGTGCAGGTCTTAAGCACCATCTAGTGGTCCCTAGAAAAAACAAATTCTCCAAAGGTGTTGTTCATTTTTTTAATTGTACTTTCTGTTACCAATCATTAGTGTCTGCGTGTAGTAAGTGTAATATACTCTACTTACCAGTTGCTGTTTTCTGCCATTTTCTCTCCTGTATCACGTGACTGTAGATGTGACCTACCGGCTGCTGTGTAAACCACAATTCACATTCTCAATGCAAATTTTAGACCAAAAACAACATAATAATAAAATGGTGAAAATCCAGTTAAAGAGTTGTAATTAATAATAAGCAAAAATACTGTAAAAATAGAGAGTTTTACCATACATCTACAGGTAAATCAGTAATGTAGTTTGATGTTTCACCAATCTTTCAGCAGCTGCAAAAGCTCATATACACTGACCAATAGCGTCAATTAGATGACTGCTGATCGGCTAAATTGGCAGTCATCTAATTGGCACGGATCTTTCCATGTCGGTAGGGAATACTGTAATGCTGGTGGTGGTAGATAGATTTAGTAAAATGTCTCATTTTACTGTTTTACCAGCTTTACTGAATGCCATATCCTTGGCACAACTTTTTGTTAGGGAAATAATTACATGGGATCCCGACCGATATTGTTTCTGATCGGAGGGTGCAGTTTGTCTCCAAGTTTTGGAGGGCATTTTGCACTCGTCTGGGGATCTATTTGGCATTTTCTTCCACATTTCACCAGCAGTCTAATGGGCAGACTGAACGGGTTACCAAGAATCTAGAGACGTATCTCAGGTGTTTTGTATCTGAAAATCAGGAGGACTGGGTTACCTTTTTATCGTTAGCTGAATTCGCTGTAAATAATCATTAGGAATTGACCTGTAAGACTCTGTTTTTTGGGGCATATAAGCTCCATCCTCAGTTTAGTTAATGTAATAGTAATCGCCCTTCTAGATTACAAGAAGAACAGTTTTATTCTTCTGTTACTACCATATGGCAAGGGGTTACGAATAATTTGTGGAAGATGGGATCTAAATATAAGAGTGTGGCTGATCGGTGACGTTTGGTTGGTCCGGACCTGTGTGTTGGTGACTTGGTGTGACTGTGAGCTAGGGTGACCCCTAGTGTTATGGACAGTGAAGGAGCCCCGACAGCTGTGTCATGACATTGTGGTTTGCGGAAGAAGATAGGGGAAGCAAGCTTGAGTGCTACCCACCAACACACCATGGGCTTTGACCTTATGGAAGTGCCGGACACACGAGCGCCTTCTTGCTGCAACATTATGCCTGTATTATTAGGATTACAAATTGTACTGACTACTGGGTTGCCACTCTTTTAGATCCACAGTACTAAAGAAAATTTTGTCAAATGCTTCTCCCAATGGAAAGGGAAGCGGCATGCTGAAGTATTATCGAAACACGCTTGTAGACAATCTTAAGAGTGGCTTTCTCCAAGACAGCAGTGAGGCACACACTGCTCATCTCTACTCTTAACCTCGGGCCCCTATGAGGCTGCACAAGTTTCACCAATGATATGTCCACTCCTGCTCCTATCTCAGTAATGGCAAAATCTGCATTCACAGAAGACATATTTTACAAGGGAATTAAGAATTTTGAAAATGTATGATCAGTCGAGGAGAAAAAAGTAGCTTTTTCTGATAAGATATATTGCAAAGTTGCTTATTTTCACGTGTACTGGTGATTTGTGAAAAAAAAACAAAAACTACCATAAAAAACATGACATCTCTAACTTGTGACCAACAATGCATTTGTAGTAATTAGAATAGTAATTACTATCAATATCCTTCTGTTCATTTGGTCACATATTAGAAATATATGATATAAGGGCAATATATTATGTGTTACCATAACACTATGTAACAACTCTGCTGGCATCACGGCATGGCCTATCATCTCTCACACTATCTAACCCACTGCTCCAGGTCATGTTGTGGTTTCTGTTTCTTGCCAGCTCCTTATTCTGTTCCTCTGCTCTCTGCATGCTTCCTGGCTGTGTGCATAGGGGGGCGGCGCCTGAACTCTCTGGTTCTTATAGGAATCAGGTGCACCTGTCTAATCTGTTCCTGACCAATTACCAAGAGGCCTCCAGTATTTAGTGCAGCTCCACCCAGTGGACTAGGCCTGTGCAATGTGTTAGCTCAGTTTGTGTTTTGCTTCTGAGCTGCCAGGCCTTGCTTTGTTTCTTGCCTTCTCTGAAGGCTGTTCTTCTTGCTTTGCCTTGTATCTTGTTTGTCTGCCCTCCAGGAGGCTGAATATCCTGGTCCCTGTGTCTTTGTTCTTGTACCTTGTCTTGTTCCATTACCTTGTCTGAACTTTGTCCTATCTCTGTCTCCTTGTCTGTGGTTTCTTTCCCTGCAGTGCCTCTCTGCTCTGCTCTCGGCTCCGCACTCTGCAACCTTGCTTTGCTCTTGTCTCTGCACTCTGTGCCTTTGCTTTGCACTTGGCTCTGCACTATGTGCCTTCACTCTGCTCTAGGCTTTGTACTCTGTGCCTCTCTGCTCTGCTCTCGGCTCTGCACTCTGTGCCTTCACTCTGCTCTTTGTGGTTCTACCCTTGTCTCTCTTGCAGCTTTACCTCTGCTCCGCACTCCTGTGGTTCTGCTCTGTTCTGCTCTGCTCCGCTCCTGTTGCTGCAGTAATCTCCTGCTGCAGCTCCTCTCCGCATTCCTTGTAGTTCCTCTCTGCTTAGCTTCTGTTGCTGCGCTATCTCTTGCTGCTCTACCACTCCTATCCGCAGCCTTGCAGTTCTCTTCCTGTGTGAACAGATCCCAACCTGTTCCTTCATACTCTTTTCCTTCCGGCTTGTTTCCGTACCTGCATCTCCTGTGTGAACAGGTCCAAACCTGTTCCTTCATACTTCATTCCTTCCTGCTTGTTTCCTTACCTTCACCTCCTGTGTGAACAGGTCCCAACCTGTTCATTCATACATCATATCCGTACCTGCACCTCCTGTGTAAACAGGTCCCTACCTGTTCCTTCATACACACCAACCTGCCCTGTGTCTCTGCCGTACCTGCCAGCCCTGTGTCTCTGCTGTACCTGGCAGCCCTGTGTCTCTGCCATACCTGCCAGCCCTGTGTCTCTGCCGTGCCTGCCAGCCCTGTGTCTCTGCCGTGCCTGCCAGCCCTGTGTCTCTGCCGTACCTGCCAGCCCTGTGTCTCTGCTGTGCCTGCCAGCCCTGTGTCTCTGCTGTGCCTGCCAGCCCTGTGTCTCTGCTGTGCCTGCCAGCCCTGTGTCTCTGCCGTGCCTGCCAGCCCTGTGTCTCTGTCGTTCCTGCCAGTCCTGTGTCTCTGCCTCCTCTGAGTCTCAGCCATGCCAGCCTACTTGTCTGAGTTTCATCCGTGCTCATCTGCTAGTCCTGCCTGATGCCCGCACCAATCCTGGTGTTCCTGTTTCCCAAGTGGGATCAGCAGCCACAGCCAGACACCACCCTGGAGTAGCACCTGGCAGCTGCCTGCCGCACAAGCCTGACCTCACCATCAGAGGATCCAGTGAAGACCAAGGCAGCTGTCATAGTCACGCCACTTCCAGGGTAGTGTGGTTCGTGGCACAGTGGGGCCACAAACCCCCGGAGCTCACGCCCACCAGTCAGGGCGTGAGTGTGACATACTATTGTTTCATGTGTTTCTTTTTTACATCTTTTCAGTTAGTGGTTTGTGCATTTTCAGTTGTTCATTACTACTTAAACAACATTTTCCATCAATGGAGCAGAGTTTGAAACTGGAAATGCTGACCTAGAAAGGCATTTTTGCAGAAAAGCCAGGGGATTGTTATACTATTATATGAGAAAATAAGTCCTTGAATCTTAATGAACACTTTCTCGCTTTTACATAGTATTCGTGATTATTATGATTAGTGTTGTCGGAAAGAACAGGTAATGTTGATTTGAGTGATATGATCATACCAGTGTTGTATTACTGCTCCAGTGTAAATTGCTGCATGTGATGCCTTTTCTTTGTTAAATAAAAGGTATTCTTTGTTAATGTGCCATGGCCTAATGTGATATTTAATTATATAATTTGAACACTGTAGCAGGAAATATCTGTTGTATAGATGTAATGGTGTACGGCAGTGTTATAATTAGTGATCTGTGACCCATTACTTTTAGCATGATATGAGAACACTGCTGCCTTAAAAGGGTGGCCCGAAATCAACATTTACCGTATCTTAATCCTAAATGTTAGTCTATTTAATGTAATAATCTAATCTCTTTTCTAATGTACTTTAATAAAAAAATTCCCTATGGTTCCCTCACTACGCTATCCAACCACTTTATTTTATCTTTCTTTACCTACTTCCTGTTTGATGACACTTTTGTTTGAGAGCCTTCAGTGCATGCTGGGATACTCAAACAAGACGTAATCAGGGGATAAAGACTGAAAAACTATAATTTCTATCTAAAAAAAAAAAAAAAGAAATAGCGCAAATGTAGTAGAGCATCTCTTGTGATGTCACTGGGGGTTACTGAGCAGCACGGTCGACACAAAATGTCGTAGTTGTGTTCGCACGCCAACCTCTGCCCTTACGATGACTACGTTAGCTATATCTTTGCATGCATCTTACATATTTCTACTAAAATCGGCTATACTTTATCCTAAACTATTTATAACGATAAAGAAAAGCACCTTATGTCTGTACATTTACTGTGCATGTCTATGCTGAGGATTTTCTTTTATTGGCTGTAGATTGATAGAGTATCGTAGCACTTTAATTTATGAACATTTTCCTGACATATTTATCTTTTGCACATAAAACTTTAAATTTAAAACTTTTATGTGCAATAATGCAGGTGTGGATATAACATTGGTGTAGTCTGTGCAGCCACACATGGGCCCAAGAGGTAATGGGCCACTACTGCCTCTAAGCCTAGCGCATCTGTGCTTTATCATGAGCTATTGGACTGCAAAAAGCCCAAACATTGTTCTTCTTCTATCTGTGTTTATATGTTTATTTTGTTTCACGTTTTAAATCAAAGCCGGGATCACACGTGAATATTTCATGGTCTGTATATTGCCCGTAATGTCCGGACTGACAGTCTCCAGAGCAAAGTTATAGCTTTATAGATAGATATGAGGGTGTACGTTCAGGTCTAAAGACCTGCAACAAGATTAGACATTGTGGTGCATATCTTGTGAAATACAATTGTGGGAACTCGGCCTATATAACATCAGAAATTAAAAAAAAAGCTAAAGCAAGCTGCCCTTATGTTTTTGGATGCAACTGTTCATTAGCTATAATTTGAAAGGAGAGACAATCAGGTTCACTTTATTATAGCATTAAAAGCGTTTGCCTGCAATAGATTTTATTTTTATATAGTATATAATAGAGACTGAGCATACTTGCCTGGCTGCAATGCTGGAACTTAGGGGAGTACTCAAGGTATATGCCCCAGAAATCCTCCATCCACACTTCCTGCTGGGGGTTGTTGATTCAAATCTACTGACTGAAGTCAGAAAGTAAAATTTGGGAATCCCTATCCAGGATGAATTTGTCCCAAACCAAACTTGAAGTTGTAGATATAGAAGTAAGAACTATGTAAGAGGATGGCGTGAGAAATATCATCACCGTGACTCACTGAAGACATTTCCATAACTTTATTATTGGTATATTACTTGCACCAGTGAAGTAGTTGGCAAATCTGAGTAATGCTATGTCATGTTCAAAGTTAAAGATGCTACAACCTGTTGTAGGCATTGGCCTTTTAACTGATAAGAGGCATTGCCTGACTCCTGCCATTTTAGCAGGATAGACCAGGCAATCACACTACAATGATTATACATAGAATATTTCTTTGTGGAGGGGTGTAAATCTGCAGGCTCCTGAGCTTTATTTTGACCCGTTAGAGACCGAGCCAGTTTTGACCTTCATGACCAGGCCAAATGTTTTAAATCTGACCAGTGTCATTTTATGTGGTAATGACTCTGGAACACTTCAACAAATCCCGGTAACTCTGAGATTGCTTTTTCATTACATATTGTACTTCATGATAGTGGTAAAATTTGTTCGATATGACTTGCTTTTATTTGTGAAAATGTTGGAAATTTGGTGAAAATTTCCAAAATTTTCCAACTTTTAACCTTTGCAAACATTTTTTTTCATTAGGCAGTTAGAAGGCTTAAACGTTGACAAGCAATTTCTCATTTTTCCAGCAAAATCTACAAAACCATTTTTTTAAGGACCACATTTGAAGTGACTTAGGGGGGCCTACATGACAGAAAATACCAAGAAATTATTCTAAAACCTGCACCCCTCAAAGTCCTCAAAACCACATTCAAGAAGTTTATTAACCCTTCAGGTGCTTCATAGGAAGTAAAGCAATGTGGAAGGAAAAATTGAACATTTAACTTTTTTTCAAAAAAATGTACTTTAGCATCACATGTTTTATTTTCACAAGGATAACAGGAGAAATTTCACAACAAATTTGGGGTCCATTTTTTCCTAAGTATGCCACTACCCCATATGTGGGGGAAACCCAATGTTTTGGCAGACTGGTCTTGGAAGGGAAGGAGCACCATTTGACTTTTTGATCTCAAAAATGGGTGGAGTCAAAAGTGGACGCCATGTCGCGTTTCGAGAGAACCTGATGTAGAAACTCCCCATAAGTTACCTCATTTTGGAAACTAGACCCCTCAAGGAATGTATTTAGAAGTGTGGTGCGCACCTTGAATCCCGAGGTGTTTCACAGAAGTTTATAACGTAGAACCGTGAAAATTAAAAAAAAATCTAATTTTTCCCACACAAATGTATTTTCGCCCCAAATTTTTCAATTTCACAACGGTAACAGGAGAAATTGGACTCCAAAATTTGTTGCGCAATTTCTCCTGAGTAGCCCATATGTGGAGGAAAACTACTCTATGGGTGCACGGCATGGCTTGGAAAGGAAGGAGTGACGTTTTGGAATACAAACTTTGATGGAATGGTGTGCGGGCATCATGTCCCGTTTGGAGAGCTCCTGATGTGCTAAACAGTGAAAAAAAAAACCAGTTACCCCATTTTGGAAACCACTCCCCACAATAATTTTTTTCAGGGGTATAGTGAGCATTTTGAACCCACATGTACTACACAGAATTTGATAGCATTAGGTCATTTGAACATTTTCATTTTTTTTCACAAAATATATATATATATATATATATATATATATATATATATATATATATATATATAGGGCACAGCTTTATAAGGAGCATCTATGGGGCCAAACTGAACGGTGCAGAGCATATATGGCACAGCTTTATAATGAGCATCTATGGGGCCAAACTGAACGGTGCAGAGCATATATGGCACAGCTTTATAAGGAGCATCTATGGGGCCATAATGAACGGTGCAGAGCATATAGGGCACAGCTATATAAGGAGCATCTATGGGGCCAAACTGAACGGTGCAGAGCATATAGGGCACAGCTTTATAAGGAGCATCTATGGGGCCATAATGAACGGTGCAGAGCATATAGGGCACAGCTTTATAAGGAGCATCTATGGGGCCAAACTGAACGGTGCAGAGCATATAGGGAACAGATTTATAATGAGCATCTATGGGGCCAAACTGAACGGTGCAGAGCACATAGGGAACAGATTTATAAGGAGCATCTATGGGGCCAAACTGAACGGTGCAGAGCACATAGGGAACAGCTTTATAATGAGCATCTATGGGGCCATAATGAACGGTGCAGAGCATTGTATATGGGGCACAGCTTTATATGGAGCATCTATGGGGCCATAATGAACGATGCAGAGCATTCTATATGGCACAGCTATATATGGATAATATATGGGGCAATAATCAATGGTATGGAGCATTATATATGGCACAGCTTTATATGGAGCATCTATGGGGCAATAATGAATGGTATGGAGCATCTATTTTTATTTTTGAAATTCACCGGTAGCTGCTGCATTTTCCACCCTAGGCTTATACTCGAGTCAATAAGTTTTCCCAGTTTTTTGTGGCAAAATTAGGGGGGTCGGCTTATACTCGGGTCGGCTTATACTCGAGTATATACGGTATCTGTACTTTTTTTTGTTTATTTTTGTTTTATCATAAATGCTGCGTTTTGTGTGGCAAAACAGCTTTACGTGATTTGTGTGTACTTTTTTTGTGTGTTTTAACTTATTTTATCTTACTTTTTCACTTAGTCCCACTGTAGGACTAATTTTTATTTTGATCACTTTGATCACTCATGTACTGCTGTGAGTCACTGACACAGCCTGTGAAACCCAGCTTATAGCTGGATCTCGCAGGCCACCATACCCTGGGGTCATCACATGACGTCAGGATACCATAGTAACTATCGGGATACGATTGTCACGATTGACAGTGGTATTTAAGGGATTAGTCGGTCAGATCGGCTCCAAATCCAGCCAGGGCCAATACAGCAGGGTGTCAGCTCTCATGTACAGCTGACACCCGGGGGAATTGCTACCGCTGGGCAGCACTAATCCCTTATTCCTCAGTGCTGAGGGATAAGGCCCTTTAATGACCGCTGTTAAAAGGCATATCAGCGGTTGTTAAGGGGTTAAAGCTATACTGAAATAGGGGGAGGGGTAAAATTAAAAGCCAAAATAAAATGTTTTTCCCTTATTTCTCTCTACATTGCAATACCACATTAAATTATATGGCTATTTTTATATCAGGCAGCTGCAAATTGTAGCTCTGCGTGGAAATGAAGTGTCTGTTGTTTTCTTGGGTTGAACATTGTCTTTAGAATCATTGACTAAGCGCTCATTATCTGCATCTAAAACAAAATGTTTTCATTTGGAATACAAATCTTAGTCAGGAATCATTGTTCCCTTGAACTGTGCTACACACATGAAGAACAAGAAAGCACAAAACAGTGCATAATGGACCAGTCGTATTTGTATGCAGAAATGTTAGGCACACTTAGGGTGCTTTCACAAGCAGCCTTTTTTTAGAGACATGCCACACTTTTTGAGTAGTTTTCATGCAGCTTTTTGATGCAAAGCCAGAATTTGGCTCCAAAAATTTGCAGAAAAAAATTACAGTGGTGTTTAACTACCTGTTCTATGCCACGCTGGCTCCGAACAGTCAGTGACCACTCCTGCTGGCAATTCAGCTGCACCAAATCAACAGAGCAGCTCTTCCTCTTCCAGACTGCTCAGTCAATAGTGCGTGACTGCCGATATCATGCTGATTGACAGCTAGGTCCCCGCAGTTTGACAGTCATGCCTGTCAACAGAGCAGAGTGGAAGAGATTCCGTTGCTTCATTGATGTAATGTCAGAGGAAACCGCTGAATCACCGGCAGGAGCGGTCTGTGACCACTCTGTGCTGACAGACATCTGCACCAGGCACATAAAAATAGTTCTTGAGCCTATAGTTAAAATAATGAAATAGTGCAGGATAATCCCTTGCAGTGCTTTATTTTCAAAAAGACAAGCTAACATACGTGATAACTTGCTGTGGTCTGACTGCTGGAACCTTCACCTATCCCAAGAATTGAGTTTTGAAAAGCTAAGTAAAAATAAAGGGATTGCATCACATGTGGGAGATACTGCACAGTCCGGACACATTTTCAGAATTTGATTGTGTGGATAGGTGATAACTTGCCCAGTTTTGAATAACCTTTAATTATCAGATTCATTTAAATGTACAATCATTCAGGTTTTAACAGATTTTAGTTTGTTGGGAGTTTTCTCTGATTAGAGCGAGGCCAGTTTTAGCCTAAGTGGGGCCCTTGGCAAAAATTTATAGTAGGGCCCCAATTGCTAACATATTGCACCATCATACAGAAACAGATAGGAGTATGGCCTCTCCCCTTTGGGGTATGCACCTTGTCTAGTTATATTTCCATAAAACACAGTCAGGTCCAGGCCCTGCTCCGCACCTGTCTATTTTGAAGCCTGCTGGCACAAAGTGAGGTAAGTTACTAGAGTTAGGAACCAACCTGATTGGCTACACCTTGTCATGGTGTCAACTAAGTATCTTATGTATTATTATTATTGTTGTTGCTATTATTATGTTTTTGTATAAGTTCTCCATTATTCAGGATCTGGGGATGGGTGAGGGCTCATTTTTTGCGCACCGAGGTGACATTTATATTGATACCATTTTGGGGTACATAGAAGACCAGGCTATAAGGCACTTCCACTCAGATGCATCGAGGATCCAGAGAGATGGATGGATGGAATTTTTTATTTAAAAAACTAGCAAAGAGTTGCAAGATGACTTATGACAAATTTAAAAAACTTAAAAACATAAACACGACACGTTTCGGCTATGTAGCCTTCATTAGGAGTATATCTGTTATGATCCTAACCTGTTTGAACTCTTTACCTGTATAAAAGACACCTGTCCACACAATTAATTACACTCTAACTTCACTACCATGGCCAAGACCAAAGAGCTGTCTAAGGACATCGGGGACAAAATTGTACACCTGCACAAGCCTGGAATGGGCTACTGGACAATAGGCAAGCAGCTTGGTGAGAAGGCAACAACTGTTGGCACAATTATTAGAAAATTAAAGAAACACAACATGACTGTCAATCTTCCTTGATCTGGGGTATCAGGCAAGATTTTAGCCTTGTGGGGTAAAGATGATTCGGAGAAAGGTCAGAAATCAGCCCAGAAGGACATGATAGGACCTGGTCAATGACCTGAAGAGAGCTGGGACCACAGTCTCAAACATTATCATTAGTAACACAGTACGCCCTCATGGATTAAAATCCTGCAGGGCATGCAAGGTATCCCTGCTCACATCAGCACATGTCCAGACCCGTTTGAAGTTCGCTAATGACCATTTGGATGATCCAGAGGAGGCATGGTAGAAGGTAATGTGGTCAGATCAAACCAAAATAGAACTTTTTGGTATCAACTCCACTCACCGTGATTGGAGGAAGTGTAATGATTATAAGGGATAACTCAGGAGACTCTTTGCATGGAACAAGACAACTACAGGACACAGTTTTATAAGTGGTAAAGTCTATATTATCACACGGTGATTCAAACAGGTGCAGAGAGAAACTCAAGTCCACAACACTTGGTGTAAATATTAAACGCAGCTTAACAGTCTATAGGAAACTTCAGAGGAAAATGCAATCACGCAGAAAGTCTATGAAGCACAATTATTCTTGAGGATACTTGACACGAATAAGTCATTGGTAGTCCAAAACTCAGATAGATATGCTTATAAGGCAGTTCAAATAATATCTTAGCACAACCAGGGAGGCCTGGGTGAAAGTCTCAGGTTTAAGCAGAGCAGCAACAGCTTACATGTCCAGCAAATGCAGATGGAAACAAACACAAGCAGCCAAATGGAGGATTACTGGAAACCGATGTATGCAGCAGAAACTCAGCTGAGTAGCAGGATCTCCACACAGGTTCACAGGAGCAGGTGCAGGTGCAAAGCCAGGGAGTCGTCAGGAGCTGGATGCAAGGCAGAATACTCTGCACAGACTAAAGGCTGTGGTGGAGTTATATAGCAGGAAGACACAGTGCACATGAGACCAAAGACGCCATCTTGGAAAAGGGCAGTAATGCACAAAAGGTAATCAAAATGTTCAGAGTACTGACATTACTCCCTCCTTAGAAGCGGCCTCAGGACGATCCTGGACCTGGTTTCTCAGGGAATCTTTGATGAAAATGAGAGCTCTTCTGTTGGGCATTGATGTTTTCTACAGGTTCCCAAGAGTCTTCCTCAGGGGGATATCCCTGCCATCTTATAAGATATTGGAGCCGATTCCTGCGAATCCTGGAATCAATAATTTCCTCCACCACAAATTGTTCTTGCCCATCAATCACCACAGGCTGCGGAGGTGGCACAACACGTCCCTGGAAGGTATTAAGAGATACAGGCTTTAGTAAAGATACATGAAAAACTGGGTGTACCTTCATAGTCCTAGGCAGCTTCAGACGGCAGGCCACAGAGCTCACAATACTTTTGATCTTGAAAGGGCCAATGAATTTCTGTCCAAGTTTTTGTGAAGGAACGTTTAACTTCAGATTCTTAGTTGATAACCACACGGAATCTCCTACCTTGAACATGGGTGCAGGTTTACGGAATCTATCAGCCGATCTCTTATAACGTTCTTGAGCCGTGGTCAGGGATTCCTTCAGAACCTCCAGATTTTGCCTCATCTCAGTCAGCCTTTCCTCAACTGCTGGAACCGGAGAATTAATCGGAGACCTAGGTTGGTACGCTCAGTCTGACCATTTGTCTGGGGATGGTAAGCGGAAGAGAGACAGACATTAATATTGAGTGCAGAGCAAAACCCCTTCCAGAATCTTGAAGTGAACTGTACGCCAAGGTCAGAGATGATCTCATCCGGGACCCCATGCAGCCAGAAGACATTCTGAATAACCAAGTTCACTGTATCCTTAGCTGAGGGGAGACCGGTGCATGGAACAAAATGAGCGGCTTTAGTCAGGCGATCAACTACTACCATGATCGTATTCATGCCCCCTAATGTAGGCAGCTCCAAATAAAGTCCATTGATATAGACCCCCAAGGTCGGGACGGAACAAGTAATGGTTGCAGGAGACCCGTAGGTGCCACACGAGGAGTCTTGTAACGAGCACATACCTCGCAAGAGAGAACATAGTCCTTAGTATCCTTCAGGCAAGTTGGCCACCAGAAAAATTGGCTTAGGAACTCTTGTGTCTTCTGTACCCCCCTGTGACCAGCCAATTTGGAGTCATGTACCAACTTGAGGATCTGCAGACGGACGGCCTCAGGGACGTAGATACATTGATCTCTGAACCACATGCCACCCTTAAAGACAAGATTAATATCAACAGGTGGGTTGGCCAGAAATACATCACCGTCATAAGCCTCCCTGCACTCCTTCCACAAGTCCTGATCATGGATAACTCCGATGAAATTGGCATCAGATAGAATGGTCTTGGACGGGGATCCAGGTACGGAATCCGCAGCATGGATTCGGGATAAAGCATCAGCCTTCCCATTACGAGAACCTGAACGGTACGAGATAACAAAATTAAATTGATTTAAAAATAAATTCCAACGAGCCTGACGAGGAGAAAGACATCTAGCAGATCCCAGGAACTCTAAATTGCCATGGTCAGTAAGCACTACGATCTGTTGTGCAACTCTTTGCAGATGATGCCTCCATTCCTTGAAAGCCGCAATAATAGCCAGCAATTCCTTGACTCCCACATCGTAATTCTTCTCTGCTGAGGTTAGTCTACGGGATAAGAAAGCACAAGGATGTAGCAGACTCTTCTCTCCAGTTCTTTGGGAGAGAATAGCCCCCAAGGCATTATCAGAAGCGTCCACCTCCACAATGAAAGAAAGTGTTGGATTTGGGTGTATCAACAGCGGTGCTGAGGTGAAACAGATCTTGAGCCGATCAAAAGCTTCTTGAGCCTGTGATGACCACTTAAAGGGCTTTTCCTTCTTTGTCAAGGAAGTAATGGGATGGACAATATCAGAAAAATTTCGAATAAAATGTCTGTAGAAATTTACAAAACCAATAAAATGTTGCACCTCCTTAACGTTCTTGGGTACCGGCCAGTCAAGGATAGCCTGAATCTTACCAGAATCCATGTTCAGCCCCTGGGGAGAGATGATATAACCTAAGAACTGTATCTCAGAATGATGGAACTCGCATTTCTCCGGCTTGATATACAGATGGTTCTCTTTCAGACGTCTTAAAACAGCTTTGACATGTTCTTCATGTTCCTGTATAGAGTCAGAAAAGATTAGAATATCGTCCAAATAGATCACCACAAACTGGTCCAATAAATCTCTGAAAATGTCATTAGCAAGGTGTTGAAACGTTGCAGGGGCATTACAAAGCCCGAAGGGCATCACGAGATATTCAAAGTGTCCATACCGGCATCAGAATGCTGTCTTCCACTCATCCCCTGGACGAATACGCACCAAATTATAAGCCCCACGAAGATCCAGTTTAGAGAACACCTTAGCATGGCGGACTCTTTCCAGTAATTTGGGAATCAGAGGCAAAGGGTAACGATTCCATACGGTTACCTTATTGAGCTCTTGATAGTCCACACAGGGTCTCAGGGACCTATCCTTCTTCTTTACAAAAAATATAGGTGCCCCTGCTGGTGAAGAAGAAGGACGTATGAAGCCTTTGGCCAGATTTTCATCAATATACTCCTTTAAGGCTTGAAGCTCAGGTGCCGCCAAAGGATATACGTTACCAAAAGGAATAGCTGCCCCAGGAAGCAACTCAATGGGACAGTCATAATGCCTGTGTGGAGGAAGCTAATCTGCATTCTTCTTATCACAGATGTCAGAGAACTCTTTATATGCTGAAGGTAAAGTAAATACCTGTACAGGTGGTTCTGTAGCTGTGGACTCGGGGACAGCTTCAGTTAATGCTGATTTGCTCCTTGTTGGAAAGATAATCTCCTTGGTCTCCCAGTTGATAGTTGGATTCTGAGAATGCAGCCAAGGGATGCCTAAAATCACAGGAAAATGAGGAGAAGAAATTAACAAGAAAGAGCGTTGCTCTTGATGATTTCGCTCCAACAAAATCTCAAGGGGTGCGGTCTCCTGATCCACAGGCCCGGAGATTAAAGGTGACCCATCCACTGTTTCCATGGTAATAGGAGAGGCTCTTTGCTGAATTTCAATACCATGTTCCTTTGCAAATGCGATATCCATAAAATTGCCACCTGCATCAGAGTCAATCATAGCTGCACTGGAAATCCACTGTCCTGTACACAGGATCTTAATTGGGAGAGAACAGTGAGAGTTCTTTTCATTTAGCTCCTTGGCTG
The DNA here is from genome assembly GCF_051348905.1 of Ranitomeya variabilis. Classification (NCBI taxonomy): domain Eukaryota; kingdom Metazoa; phylum Chordata; class Amphibia; order Anura; family Dendrobatidae; genus Ranitomeya; species Ranitomeya variabilis. The sequence goes on from NC_135233.1 coordinate 77,407,080, forward strand.
GTGAAGTCATAGAAAGTGAATGGAATACAGCATTTAAAGGCAGGCTACATTCAGAGATGTCAGATTCATCATCATAGTTGTCATACTCCCCTACTGCTGCTAGCACCTTGTTAGGCCGCTTGGGACACTTGGGACAGTTGATTAGAAAGTGGTCAGACTGGCCGCAGTAGAAACATAGACTTTCTCGAAGGCGATGCTCCCGGCGCTCATTACTCTCGCGCCTCTGAACAGAATCAATTTGCATGGGCACCTCCTCTGCCTCTCGAGATGTTTTACCTGCAGGCTCTTTGGAAGGAAGGGAAAAGTTAGAAATACGGTTATTTGCAGCAAACTTCTCCTGCCTACGCTCAGTAAGGCGAATGTCAATGCGCACACAATGCTGTATAAATTTTTCTAGCTCTTGTGGTGATTCAGAGCGAGCTAATTCATCCTTTACAATACTAGACAGACCCCTTTTAAAAATAGGCAATTGTGTATAACTGTCCCAATTGGTATCTACCGCTAATCTCCTGAATTCAGTAGCATACTCAATAACAGAAAGTTTAGCCTGGCGTAAAGAGAATAAAGCAGATTCAGCGGTTGCACGGTGATTAGGGTCATCAAACATTAATGCCATAGCGGCCAAAAAATTATCCAAATTATTTAACCGCAGGTCACGAGACTCAATCATCGGATTCGCCCAGGTGAGCGCTCTTGCGGTCAGCAGCATTATTACACACAATACTCTGGATCTATCATTAGGAAAACGGTTAGCATGCACATCAAAATATAGCATACATTGATTCACAAAGCCACGAAATTTGTCGCGATCACCCATTAAATCTGAATGGGGGCAACATAGGTGGGCTAGCTGGTGGCGGTTGCCCAGATGGTAACGTCGCTTGTGCAGCCATTTGCGTGCTTATGTCCTGAAAAGCCCGTCCATACTGGGACTCTATGCCAGCAAGTTTGTTTTCCTGGGCTGCCGTGCAGGTGCTTAAGTCCTGCAAAGTTTGTCCAAACACTTGTTGATTGTGTTCACAGCTTCCAAACTTATTTTGCAGACCTTCCACATCTTTCTGCAGTGATCTAATTATGGAAAACACCTGCTCTAGTCTGCTTTCTGCAGTCATTGTTCCAGCAGTCTCCTCTTTTGAGGCTAGAGTATCCTGTAATGATTATAAGGGATAACTCAGGAGACTCTTTGCATGGAACAAGACAACTACAGGACACAGTTTTATAAGTGGTAAAGTCTATATTATCACACGGTGATTCAAACAGGTGCAGAGAGAAACTCAAGTCCACAACACTTGGTGTAAATATTGAACGCAGCTTAACAGTCTATAGGAAACTTCAGAGGAAAATGCAATCACGCAGAAAGTCTATGAAGCACAATTATTCTTGAGGATACTTGACACGAATAAGTCCTTGGTAGTCCAAAACTCAGATAGATATGCTTATAAGGCAGTTCAAATAATATCTTAGCACAACCAGGGAGGCCTGGGAAAAAAGTCTCAGGTTTAAGCAGAGCAGCAACAGCTTACATGTCCAGCAAATGCAGATGGAAACAAACACAAGCAGCCAGATGGAGGATTACTGGAAACCGATGTATGCAGCAGAAACTCAGCTGAGTAGCAGGATCTCCACACAGGTTCACAGGTGCAGGTGCAAAGCCAGGGAGTCGTCAGGAGCTGGATGCAAGGCAGAACACTCTAGCACAGACTAAAGGCTGTGGTGGAGTTATATAGCAGGAAGACAGTGCACATGAGACCAAAGACGCCATCTTGGAAAAGGGCAGTAATGCACAAAAGGTAATCAAAATGTCCTGACAGGAAGAAGAAGGATGAGTAGAACCCCAAAAACACCATCCTAACAGTGAAGCATGGTGGGGGAAACATCATACTTTGGGGGTGTTTCTTTGAAAAGAAGAAAGGACGACTGCACCGAATTGAAGGGAGGATTGATGGGGTCATGTATCGCAAGATTTTGGCCAACAACCACCTTCCTTCAGTAACAGCATTGAAAATGGGTCATGGCTGGGTCTTCCAGCATGATATTGACCCATAACACACAGCCAAGGCAAAAAAGGAGTGGATCCATAAAAAGCATTTCAGGGTCCCGGAATGGCATAGCTTGTCTCCAGACCTGAAACCAATAGAAAATCTTTGGAGGGAGTTGAAAATCAGAAAATCAATGTTGCCCAGCAAAATCCACGAAACCTGAGTGATCTGGAGAAGATCTACAGGGGTTGGACAAAATAATGGAAACACCTGGAAACATCAACAAAAGTTAGTTTAATATGGTGTAGGTCCACCTTCTGCGGCGATTACAGCCTCAATTCTCTGAAGTATGGATTCATACAAGGTGTGAATTGTTTCCAAAGGAATTTTAGCCCATTCTGCAGTTAAAAACACCCTCCAGTTCTTTGAGCGACGATGGCGGCAGAATTCGACGTCTAACTTGAATCTCTAAAATCGACCATAAATGCTCAATAATGTTGAGCTCTGGGGATTGTGGGGGCCAGGTGAGATGCTCAACTTTATTAAAATGTTCCTCATGCCATGCTTTAACGATTCTAGCTGTATGAATTGGCGCATTATCATCCTGAAAGATGGCGTTCCCCTCCGGGAACAATGCTTGAACCATTGGATGCACTTGGTCGCCTAAAATGCCTAAACAATCTTGGCTGTTAATTCTTCCATGAAGGGATATCATTGGCCCAGCGGATCTCCACGAAATAGCACCCCAGATCATCACAGAACCTCCGCCATGTTTTACGGTTGGGAGAAGGCAGTCTGGATGGAATGCTTCTTTCGGTTGTCTCCAAACGTACACTCGGCCGGAGGTCGGAAATAGGGTAAACGATGATTCGTCTGAGAATATCACGTTTCCACTGCTCGAGGGACCAATTCTGGAGGTTTCTACACCACTCTAAATGCTTGGAAACATTTGTCATTGAGAGCAGCGGTTTTCTAATTGCAGCTCTTCTGTGGAATCCAGATTTGTGCAGCTCCCAACGAACAGTTTTCGTGGAAACTGGCTTCTGTAGGTGTTCATTGAGCTCAGCAGTGATTTTTGGAGCCGTGGTCTTGCGTTCCTCTCTCACAATTCGCTTTAGAGTCCGACGGTCTCTCTCAGTCAACTTTGACTTTCGGCCAGACCTGTGCTTTGCTGCAGACGTTTTTCCTTCTCTTTCAAGCGCAGTCATTACTTTGAAGACAGTACTTCTTGACACGCCAAGCATTCGGGCACTTTCTGTTACACTAGCGCCTGCCATACGAGCACCAACAATTTGGCCTCATTGAAAATCCGAGAGGTCTGCCATTGGTATCAGGTTCTCATCAATGTTCTTACAATTATGCAAACAAACAGTTAATTTACATACACATATCACATAACACAAATATTCAACTACAAAACATTTCCATATGTCACGGTTTGCAAGTGCAGCGCCCCAGAGTTCTGGTCGTTGCAGTACTGTGGCTTCGCCGCTAAGGGGAGCCATGGTACGTTCGATGGCACCGAAGGAGTTCCTCCAATCAGGTATCACAGACACCAATATGTTTCACAGCTGGGCCTCCGGGGGGAGCTAAGGGTGCTATTCATTAGGCCACTCCCCACCATAGTGGGTAAACTGGGGGTCAGGCAGGAAGTTAGAGGAGAACGCTGACGGGATTGAACGGAGCAACACCCTGTGGCAGGGGGTGTTGTGAAGGGAGAGACTGTAGGGTCTCTGCCAGGGGTGGGATCCTGGCAGAGGCTTGGCATTGAAAGAACGTAACGGGTCCGCGCAGGCTCCTGGAAGCGGCGGGACTCAAGAAAGGACTAGAAGCGAGATAGATTGTGCTGAGTGAGAAACGAGATCAAGCAGAAGGAGAATACCAGCAGGGGTTGTGCTGAAAGAGGCAGCACCCTGCTGAGGCGCAATACCGGTGGCCGGAACGCCGAGGGAGTGGATTAGAATACAGCTTCAAGCCATACTCCAAACAGCGGCAGGACAGTCGGTCTCAGGCGGGCTGTCTACCACATATCACCTATGAAGTCTTGGGGGGCAATTGCGGGAGAGGGGCGACTCTAGGGTCCCGGAAGAACTCCAGGCCTACCTGACAAACGGGTGCCATTCCAACCTGAATACAGGGAAGGGGTGGATTACAGAGGAACATCAAATCGAGTTGTGAGGGAACTTAAGAAACAGACACAACCGTTGTGGGGTTACTTTCCGTAAGCACAGCAGGGAAGGACTACAACACATAGCGCTAGAAGGAAGGCACAGATTTCCACCTGAGAGGAGAACTCTGGAGGTGCCATTGGACCGGCCGGACTTGCGTAGCCTGGTGAACCGTGTTCCGGACTGAGGACTCAGAGATCTCCAGTAAAGAGGTAAAGAGACTGCAACCTGGTATCCTCGTTATTTACCGCGACTTACACCCCACAACTGCACCGCTCCACCGCTATCATTACTACCACCTATTTCACCGGACGTCCCCCACTGACGGACAGGGCCACGGACCGGGTCTAGCCACCGTGACAACCCCGAGACTGAGAACTAGAGGCCCGGCTCCGGGTATCCCCTCGGCCCTGCGGCGGTGTGGGGGCGCTCCAAATCTTGGCGTCACGAACAGGATCTACTTAAGCCTGAAGAATCAGGTCATGTGTGCCTAGAGACTGTGATTTACTGTGCTTGGACTGTACTTTATTGTAAGACTGTGCTGCGCCATTAGCCGCCAAAAGTTCCCGCCAAAAGGCGCCGCCATTGCTACACCCAAGGGGAAGGAGGGCGTGTTATGGGCGGAGACTCCCAGTGTGGCGCGAGAAATGGCTACCGCCCCCTGCACTTCTGGCTGCAGAGGAATGACCTGCCCCAAAGCAGAAGAGAAACACCCCTTGATATGCAACGGCGAGAAGCGGGTGACGGAGAAGCCCGACCTCGGAGAAATGGCGGAGCTAGGTGCATGCACTGCCACCGACTATCAGGCAGCAATGATGAACGGCGAGTGCCTGAGCGAGGAAGAAGCGGTTCAGGCCTGCCTTTCTTCACCGGAGATGGACCGGAGGCCTGCGGATCCGACAGCGGAGTTACGTCCACCAATCCCGACCTCGAAGTTAGAGGAGGAGGAACCACAGCCAGCGGAGCCGAATCCGAGCATCCCATTGGAGGAGCCCCGGTCCGGGCTGCAGCAGACTCCAGCGTCCTCGTTAACGGACCAGAGCGACACCGATGGAACCACATCAGGCGCAGGTATGGGCGGCGCCCCTACTCCCCTGGACGGTTCTGCTCTCCCGACCGATCCTCCCCACAACAGTAACCCCGCGTTTACAATCGACCGGGCGGTTCTCACCCCCGGCGCGTTGGGGAAGTTTTTACCACCATTGCCAACCAGGTGGGGAGAGCCCATAGAAATGGACCCAGGAGGGGTGATGTTCCGATGGGATGTTCCCTGGGTCGAGCAGGATGGGATTCCAATGGAAGGTCTCACTATTGCGATACTTACCTGGGACCAATACAAACAATGCGTGCTCCAGCATTGGGGACAGCGCACCGAAGTTGAAAGACGGGAACTGCAGAGCAAAAAAATGATCTATGATGGGACGGATGCTGTCAGGCGAGGGACGGTGGCGGCATTCCACCCAAAGAAGGGGTGGGGTTCCATTTGGGAGTCGGGACTACCTACTGGCATCTTCGTTGCCGGCTATGATGTGGAGACTCCCTGCTGTGATCGAGAAGGTGAACCACTCCGGGAGGGGGATCAGGTGACGTATACCCGTCACTGGAACACACAAGGATGGCGTGCCCGGAAAGTTCAGCGATATGAGTCTGAGAGAATGGCACCTGTGGCCCCAACTGTGGTCAATCCAGGGCTGCCAGACCTTGTTACTGTTTCTACTGTACGCTTTGTAGCAGCTCCTGAACTTGCCGACAGAGTTAGGCTTCAAATTCAGACAGCAGGCGACCAGGTGGTCCCTGCGGAGCTTGCCGCTGGTGTCCGTGCTACAGTGGCCGGGGTTCAGGAGCCCGAGCCGCCTGAAAAAGAATAAACCTCGATACCATGAAAATGTAAATAGTTACTGTTTGTCTTTTATTCCTTTAAGTTGCTGCTAAACCCGCCCAGGGTTAATGGATCCCTCTGTTGACCCGGGATCCTCTTTGTTTGTTTTCCTTTTCTGAAGTTGTTGCACAAAAGTTATACAAACTGCAGAAATCATGGACTGTGCATGATTCGAACTTCCCTTGTAAATAGTTTGCACCTTCTTAAAGGTGCTCCCTACTGGTTTTAGCCAAAGACACTTTGCGAAGATATTTGCCCTATTTGTTTGAGCCAAAGACACTTTGTGAAGATACCTTTCCTACCGGTTCTAGTTAAAGACACTTTGCGAAGATACCATGCCGGAACCTTTGCATGGGCCGGTAGGCTGAGAAGACGAGCTACCTTAGAAAGACTTGGTCCCCTCTTAAAGGGGATGTGAGAAACTGAACTTGAGAGAGATACTGTTGCAGAACAGTAATGCCATAATGATGCCTTGAGAAGAAATGTAACTGTTTTACATGATAAGTTATATGTGTTGAATTTGTTGAAATGTCTAAATAATGTTTTGCAGAAAGAAAAGATGCAGAGAGCCCGTAGGGGTAGAGATAGAGGTCTGCATAGTTGAAAGTAAGCAAAGTAATAATGGAAGTGAGGATAGAAGGTAAACCCCGCGTCCCCATTGAAAGTTACTTTGTTACTAAGGACAGAGAATGAACCCGTAGGGGTTAGAGAGTGAGTCCTTAAAGGAGCCGAGTAGAGCTGGCTCAGAGTTCTTTAAACGAAAGGAATGTTATGTCTATACTATGTATAGTAGAGAAAGGCAGTAGGCCCTGGATGAACAGGGCGGTCCTGTAAAAGAAAGGAGAGGCAGTAGGTCTGGTGCCATAGGGACAGGCGGTCCTGCAGGTTCAAAGTAGGAGAATGTGAAGTTACCTTACCCTGTAATGTGATTATAGGAAGGCCTTTGGTAAACTAAGAGTGTATGTTTCCTAAAGGCAATGTTAATTTATTGTTCCAGAATTTGCACTAAGTAGAATACCCGGTTGGGTAACAGGAGTTATGCATAGCCTGTAATTTATAATGTTGACCATGTTTGTAACGTTAAAAGTGTCCTCACCTCCCATAAAGGGAAGCCTGTTCAAGTATACTTATTGTTTTGCACTCAACAAAATTGTATGTCTGTTTACTAATCTGTATTGTTGTTTTTCTTCCCAGTCCCGGAGTACTGTGTTTAACCAGGGGGGAGTGCAGCGCCCCAGAGTTCTGGTCGTTGCAGTACTGTGGCTTCGCCGCTAAGGGGAGCCATGGTACGTTCGATGGCACCGAAGGAGTTCCTCCAATCAGGTATCACAGACACCAATATGTTTCACAGCTGGGCCTCCGGGGGGAGCTAAGGGTGCTATTCATTAGGCCACTCCCCACCATAGTGGGTAAACTGGGGGTCAGGCAGGAAGTTAGAGGAGAACGCTGACGGGATTGAACGGAGCAACACCCTGTGGCAGGGGGTGTTGTGAAGGGAGAGACTGTAGGGTCTCTGCCAGGGGTGGGATCCTGGCAGAGGCTTGGCATTGAAAGAACGTAACGGGTCCGCGCAGGTTCCTGGAAGCGGCGGGACTCAAGAAAGGACTAGAAGCGAGATAGATTGTGCTGAGTGAGAAACGAGATCAAGCAGAAGGAGAATACCAGCAGGGGTTGTGCTGAAAGAGGCAGCACCCTGCTGAGGCGCAATACCGGTGGCCGGAACGCCGAGGGAGTGGATTAGAATACAGCTTCAAGCCATACTCCAAACAGCGGCAGGACAGTCGGTCTCAGGCGGGCTGTCTACCACATATCACCTATGAAGTCTTGGGGGGCAATTGCGGGAGAGGGGCGACTCTAGGGTCCCGGAAGAACTCCAGGCCTACCTGACAAACGGGTGCCATTCCAACCTGAATACAGGGAAGGGGTGGATTACAGAGGAACATCAAATCGAGTTGTGAGGGAACTTAAGAAACAGACACAACCGTTGTGGGGTTACTTTCCGTAAGCACAGCAGGGAAGGACTACAACACATAGCGCTAGAAGGAAGGCACAGATTTCCACCTGAGAGTAGAACTCTGGAGGTGCCATTGGACCGGCCGGACTTGCGTAGCCTGGTGAACCATGTTCCGGACTGAGGACTCAGAGATCTCCAGTAAAGAGGTAAAGAGACTGCAACCTGGTATCCTCGTTATTTACCGCGACTTACACCCCACAACTGCACCGCTCCACCGCTATCATTACTACCACCTATTTCACCGGACGTCCCCCACTGACGGACAGGGCCACGGACCGGGTCTAGCCACCGTGACAACCCCGAGACTGAGAACTAGAGGCCCGGCTCCGGGTATCCCCTCGGCCCTGCGGCGGTGTGGGGGCGCTCCACATGTTTATCACATGTTCGAAGATTATGATGCCAAAACGTTAGGTGTTTCCATTATTTTGTCCAACCCCTGTATATGCAGGAGTGGGCCAAAATCTCTGCTGCAGTGTGTGCAAACTTGGTCATGAACCGTGTGACCTCTGTAATTGCATATAAGGTTTCTGTACCAAATATTAAGTTCTGTTTTTCTATGGTATGAAATACTTATTTCATGCAATAATATGCAAATTAATTATGTAAAAATCATGCAATGTGATTTTCTGAATTTTTTTTACGATTCTGTCTCTCACAGTTGAAGGGTACCTACAATAAAAATTACAGACCCCTCCATTCTTTATAAAAAAAAAAAAAAAAAAAGCTCACCTGTTGCGGCATGTGGTGTGAGGAAGCACGGAACTCGTGTAGTTTCACGTGCAGCAAATCAAGAAAAAGGTGAACCAGCTTCCAAAAAAGTTCCAAAGTTTATTTGTTCACAGATAAAAACAGGATTAGGCAGGACATGGTTCACATAACCAAGTGTAGCAGCAACGCGTCAAACACACTGTGTTCATTCTCAAAGCTACCTTTCGAAGAAAAGGACGTGGTTTTAAACAAATTACAACCAATAGGAAACATCTATATGGTCACATGATAGAAAAACAATTAAAATGACAGAACACAATGTCACACAAAAAAAACAGTGATAAATCCAAATAAATCTAAAGATTTATATATGGTTGCACTTTTAACATTAATACTAGTAATGGAACATGATTTCTCTACGGGCACTGAGACCTTTAGGACGACAGGTCCCCAGACGGAAAATCCAGAAAGCTTTCCGTGTCATCAATGACCTCTTGTGATCTCCTCCTCGTGATGAAATTCTTTGCAGGTGGCAAACTTGCAAACGTGGCAGTGTACCAAATGTTTATTTTCCCTACTGCATGAATGCACTGATTTCTTTTTCCCCATCCAATACTGGCACAGTTACTTTTCCAGTAGCAGTATGGTCAACCAGAAATGTTCATCTCCTTTTATTTCCCAATGTATTTCCAGATGAAGATTTCCTTCTATCCGCAGGTGTGACTGCAGGAGCTGTATACTCTACAGTGATATAATGGGGTTGTGACATGCACAACCTGGTCAGGTGAGCACAGTGCTCACCTCCCCCTAACTTCCCTGTATTGTATCACCCTATGTGCACGTGTCTCTCTTTTGTCTCTTCTACATTGAGAAAATACACTGTGAACTTGCAGTCTGGAGGGACCCTGTGGTCTATACAGGAAGCTGAATGTGGTAGTCTTCTCCTTCCTGCCAAGCTATGAGCTGCTTGTAGAACAGAATAGAGACGACTTTACAGTCATTTAAATGGACATTATACATTGAAAGTGTACAAGATGTCTCATATTACAGTTAAAAATGATAAAGCAATATGGAAAGACATTTTGATCTATGTGATTCAAAGAATCAGTGTCTGGCTGCTATACAACCAACTGCAGTATGAACCACCCCCATATTTTTGCCAGAAATTGTTAATTCCCACCCACTTGAAGTTTTGGCTTTGAAAAATGAGTCCAGCCTGGAGCAGAAGCTGACAGACAAGAGATCCTGTGCAAGAACAATGGGACTTTTGAAGTCCAATAGCTCAATATTGCACAATGCCACCAGTTTTGGTGGTGGACGTGAGTCCCCTTACCTCTGTGTAGCTGTCCAGGACACACCAATTGGTCTCTCTGCCACAATAATCTCCTACAGAAATTAAAGAAGCACTCCCATCAAAGTATTTAACCTTTGCAATACATTGCAAGTGAAAAATGGTTCGTTACGACACCCAGTGTCACAGCGAAAGTGTCCCTCAACGTCCTTCAGAGTTCAGATGGGAAGATTTTTTCTCCCCTTCTTTTAAGAGTCATAACTTTTTAATTTTTCTGTCTCCACATGAGTGCTTTTTTTTTGCAGAACAGGTTGCCGTTTTGTATATCACCATTTATTTTTACCATATAGTGATCTAATAAACGGGAACATTTTTTACTATGTATGAAAGGGTGGAAAAAAAACACAATTTTGCAATTGTTGATTGGGGTTTGTTTCCTACAGTGTTCAGTGTGCAGTAAAAATGACCTGAATTCATAATTCTCCAGGTCAGTATGATTCCAGCGATACCAAACTTGTTTAATTTTTTTCTTTTTTTAATTTGAGCAGTGAGAAAAAAATTATCAGAAATCTGTAAAATAAATATATAATGTTGTCGCAATATTCTGTAATATTTGATTTTCCTGTCAGAGGAGCTGGATAAGGGATTGGGTTTATTGACTAGCGAACTGACCGTCCCCAGTCTCGTGATCGCCATTGTTAACCGAATAACGGCGATCGGAAAAAATTAAAAGTTTGATTTCCCATTCATTTCTCTCTTCTCTGATATGATCTAGCGTACTAGAGGAGAGAGAAATGGGGTCCTCCAAGCCCTCCCTGTACCGCCGCCATCCCCGGGCCCTCCTGCTCTATCCTCCGGCCCTCCACGTCTTCTTCCTGGAAGAAAATGGCGGGCGCATGCGCAGTGAGGCTGCTGAGATCTGCTGGCTGGTACCCGGCAACAATAGTAGATTTTTCCTATTGGCTCATTTTGATCACTGTTCTAGACCCTATCACAGTGATCAAAATAAAATAAAAATATATCAAACTCCCCTTTGTCACCCTCTTAGGTAAAAAAAAAATATATATATTTTTTATTTTTTTCCATTCTTTGTAGTAGGGTTGTGAAGGAAGAAATTATAAAAGGTTCTCCATTTTGTGTTTTCGACTCCATTTTCTTGTTGTTAAAGATAAATTCTGTTATTTAATTAGGTAAAAGGTTACAGCTGCCATGAAGTAACTTTATCTTGTTGTTCACAAGCCTGTTATTCAACTAGGCTATTGTTTATGTTCTGCTCCAAGGCCAGAGTGTCCTGGCCTGAACCAGATAAGAGACTCCCTATACAAAACTTTGAGGCACCTGTTAGTATGTGTTTTTCTATGCCAAGAAGACATGACCATATATGTAGTTTCCGGTTTTTCTGTATTTTCATGGGTTAAGTTTTTCCTGCATTCTTATAGGTTAAGAACTGTGAGCGTGTTCTTATGCTGATTGGTTGAAGTATAATTTCTATGACTATGAAAAGTGATATACAATAAAACAGGGGCCAGAGATCTGCTCGATCCCCCCATACAGAGGCACACGTCTCCGTCTGGTCATTTTCAGTTGCCGGCAACGCCCTGTAGATTAATTTGGAAATCACTGAGTTAACCGTGAAGGATCACTTTAGATCCTCCCTCAACAAGGTTAGGCTTGAGGTTAGGGTTAGAGTTGGGGCTAGGGTAGAAGTTGGGGTTACGGGTGTTTTGGGGTTAGAGCTGTGTTAGGGTTGGAGTTAGAATTGGGGGATTACCACTGTTTAGGTACATCAGGGGGTCTCCAAACGCGACATGGCGCCTGCCATTGATTCCAGCCAATTTTGCATTCAATAAGTCCGACTGTTCTCCCTCCTTTCTGAGCCCTGCAATGAGCCCAAACAGTGGCTTTCCCCCACATACGGGGTATCGGCGTACTCAGGAGAAATTGCACAATAAATTTTGTGGTCCATTTTCTCCTGATACCGTTGTGAAAATAAAAAGTTTGGGTCTAAATTTTTTTGTGAAAAAAGTAAAATGTTCATTTTTTCCTTCCATATTGCTTTAGATCTCGTGAAGCACCTGAAGGGTTAATAAACTTCTTGTATGTGGTTTTGAGCACCTTGAGTGGTGCAGTTTTTAGAATGGTGTCACTTTTGGGTAGTTTCTGTCATATAGACCCCTCAAAGTCACTTCAAATGTGAGATGGTCCCTAAAAAAATGGTTTTGTAAATATTGTTGGAAAAATGAGAAATTGATGGTCAACTTTTTACCCTTATAACTCCCTAACGAAAAAAAATTATGTTTCCAAAATTATGCTGATGTAAAGTAGACATGTGGGAAATGTTATTTATTAACTAGTTTGTGTGACATATCTCTCTGATTTAAGGGCACAAAAATTAAAAGTTTGAAAATTGCTAGATTTTCAAAGTTTTTGTCAAATTTCGGTTTTTTTCATAAATAAACACAAGTCATATCAAAGAAATGTTACCACTAACATGAAGCACAATATGTCACAAAAAACTATCTCAGAATCGGTGGAATCCGTTGAAGCGTTCCAGAGTTATAAAATCATAAAGTGACAGTGGTCAGAATTGTAAAAATTGGCTTGGTCATTAAGGTCAAAATTGGCTCGGTCACTAAGGGGTTAAAGAAGGTAACCACGCAATTCTGGTTTATTTATTTATTTTAGTCACTTATGGTTTATCTATGTTTTTCTATGAGAAGCATTTACCATATATGTTAATTAATTATATTTTGATAGATCAGATTTAGGCAAGGGTCACACTAACATATTTTCTCTCACCCTAGTAATAGGGCTGATTATGCAAATGACCCTCTGATCAAACTCTGATCAGTGTGTGAGGACAGTGTGATCCAAATCTCTTGGCTGAGGAGCAGATGGAGTAAAAAAAAATTCCATTTTCTCCAATCTGTCAGTCTGTAATGATTATAAGGGATAACTCAGGAGACTCTTTGCATGGAACAAGACAACTACAGGACACAGTTTTATAAGTGGTAAAGTCTATATTATCACACGGTGATTCAAACAGGTGCAGAGAGAAACTCAAGTCCACAACACTTGGTGTAAATATTAAATGCAGCTTAGCAGTCTATAGGAAACTTCAGAGGAAAATGCAATCACGCAGAAAGTCTATGAAGCACATTTATTCTTGAGGATACTTGACACGAATAAGTCGTTGGTAGTCCAAAACTCAGATAGCTATGCTTATAAGGCAGTTCAAATAATATCTTAGCACAACCAGGGACGCCTGGGAAAAAAGTCTCAGGTTTAAGCAGAGCAGCAACAGCTTAGGCTACGTTCACATTTGCGGTGTGCGCCGCAGCGTCGTCGCCGCAACGCACAACGCATGGAAAAACGCAGCAAAACGCATGCACAATGCTGCGTTTTGCGCCGCATGCATTCAACGCATGCGGCGCAAAACGCTGCGTTTTTTTGAAACGCAGTTGCGTTTTGAACAAAAAACGCAGCGTTTTGCGCCGCATGCGTTTTTTGTGCAGTGAGTCATTCTTCATCCCTCCCACCAAAAAAAAGTGTCTACACAATAGATAAGGAACACCAATGGCTAGAAGAGGGTTGGTGTAATGTAAATTGTGTATATATACCCTGGCAGAGATGAAATCCTCCCATTTTGCTGGTATTCATGATGGAGCGTCCCATGGACAGTATCTACATGGATATGGAGATGGAATTTGCCTTGGCTCATGCCTATGCTGTCGCCTGTTTTCATCAAAGGGAAAGGGAAAAACGGAGATGGAGTCGTCGCCGCTTTTGGATACACCCTATCGTGGAAGTCCGGGAGAGCCGTGGAGCATACCATTGCTTGTTTGGCGAACTGAATGACAACCTGGAGAAATATTTAGAATATACCAGGATGTCTCAGGACAGCTTCCGCTATCTTCTGCGTCGGGTGGAAGGAGCCATTAGCAGGCAGGACACGCAGCTCCGGAGAGCTATTTCCGCAGAGGAACGGCTGCTGGTGACTCTACGGTACGTAGCTGTTTGAATGACTGTGATATGTTCTTCCCTTTTTTTTGTATTTTTTTTTTAATTTTTTTTGGGGGTTGGTATGGTCAATGTACTTTTATAAATTACAATGTATTTTAATGTAATTTCTTTATCTTCTTGGCAGTTTCCTGGCTACCGGAGAGACCTTGAGATCACTTCATTTTCAGTTCCGGATTGGAGTCTCCACTCTTTCCGGAATTATTGCTGAGACATGCCGCGCTTTGTGGGATAATCTCCGGGAGGAATTTTTACCCGTCCCTACAAGCGAAATCTGGGAGGCCAACGCACAGAAATTTGAGCAAGTGTGTTCTTTTCCAAACTGTATTGGCGTAGTGGATGGAAAGCATATTCGGATTACCAAGCCTGCGAAAAGTGGATCCCTTTTCTACAATTACAAAAAATACTGTTCAACTGTGCTCATGGCAATTGCCGGTGCGGACTGCCGTTTTCTCGCAGTGCACATTGGTGCGTTTGGCCGTGCAAATGACTCACGCACATTTAAAGAGTCGGATATGGGCCAAAAATTATATGGCCACAATTTTAATTTCCCCCAGCCACGACCTCTTCCCCACATCGAAGGCCCTGCGATGCCCTTGGTTGTGGTTGGGGATGAGGCATTTCAAATGTCTGCCAACCTATTGAAACCCTACTCCAGTCGGGGCTTGGACCATACAAAAAGGGTTTTCAATTACAGACTGTCCAGGGCCAGAAGGACTGTGGAGTGCGCCTTTGGCATCCTTGTCTCCAAATGGCGGATATTAGGATCCGCCATTAATCTTAAAATTGAAACAGTGGATGAGGTGGTGAAGGCTTGTGTGGTTCTCCACAATTACATTATTTCCAAAGAGAGACTGAATGTGGAACTGGATGAACCCATAGCCAACACATTGTCCGATTACCATGATCATCCTCTGAGGACAAGTGTGGAAATTGCGCAGATGAGGGATCGTTTTGCGGCCTATTTTGTTTCAGATGTTGGCTGTGTGTCATGGCAAGATCAAATGGTGTAGTGTTAATGTGACCGTTGGACGGTTTTGTGGTTTTAACTACACCAATAAATACCTCTACTGTGACTGTGCTAAAAATATAATATAATAATAAACTAATTCTCCAGTATTATGTGCAATAAATGTAATCCGTTTAGGTTGGTTTTGTTAGGTCAAATTTTGCATCTACCTATATTTCACAAATGTAATGTGCCTTATCTAAAAACTTGGAACCCTTTGTTTTTAAAATGTTGTCGTTTAATAAAATTTTTTTCTAAGTTTTATACCCTGATTCAAAGAACATATTTATACCATACCATATAACATATTTATTTGGTTGTCAGATTGCCGTGTATCGTTGTGTTTGACAGCAAAAGCAACGATACCAGCAATGTTTTACAATGGTAACCAGGGTAAATGTCGGGTTACTAAGCGTAGGGCGTCGCTTAGTAACCAGATATTTACCCTGGTTACCAGTGTTAAATGTAAAACAAAAAACAGTACATATACTCATGTTCGCGTCCCCCGGCGTCCACTTCCTGCACTGACTGAGCGCCGGCTGTAAAGTGAATGCACAGCACAGCGGTGATGCCGTCACTCAGTCAGTGCAGGGAAGCGGACGCCGGGGGACGCGATTGTGAGTATATGTACTCTATTTTTTTTTTACATTTAACACTGGTAAACAGGGTAAACATCGGAAGCGCGGCCCTGCGCTTAGCAACCCGATGTTTACCCTGGTTACCCGGGGACCTCGGCATCGTTGGTCGCTGGAGAGCTGTCACACAGACAGCTCTCCAGCGACCAAATAGCGATGCTGCAGTGATCTGCATCATTGTCTGTTTCGCTGCAGCATTGTTAAGTGTGAAGGTACCTTTACGGTATGTGTTCACGTTCAGGATTGCATCCGGATTTTGTCAGGATTTTCCATCAGTATTTGTAAGCCAAAACCAGGAGTGGAAAAAGTAGAGGAAAAGTAGAATAGAAAATATGCTCCACTTCTGTATTTATCACCCACTCCTGGTTTTGGCTTACAAATACTGATGTAAAATCCTGACCAAATCCTGATGCAATCCTGATCGTGGACACATACCCTTAGTGTTTGTAAACACCTCATACAGCAATGAGAGACACCCAAAAAAAGGCAAAGTAAAAATTGTAAAAATACTGTCTGACATTGCATATATGACGTGTTTGAAGCACATAATATGTGTAGACAGCGCACGGCGTGACTTGCCGAGAAGTATACTGGAAAATAAGAACAAAGTTTTAAAACAAACAATTTTTATTGGGGGGAAACAGAAAAAAAAAGGGGAAAGAAACTTAGGGGGTATCAACATCCGCTACCAGCGGTGAACGGCAAGTCTCTGGTGGTTGGGAACAGGGAGAGGAAGAGGATGCGGAGTCAGAGTCCAGGAGACTGGAAGGAAGGTCCAAACCCTCCGCAGGGTATACTGGGGAAACCGGCACATCTGTAGGGGAGGGAGGAGGCAACACCAGCCTTTGCCAACTTCTTGGTTGGCTCTGGCTGCTCCTGCTGTGGCTAGATCCCCGACGCGTCCTCGATGTCGGTATTGGAGCAGCCAGAGCCTCCGTGTGTGTGTCCTCTTGCGTTTTTTTTCCTCTTCTCTCCCGCGGCAGCTCCCCCAGAATGACGGCTACGGGAGGATGACGGCCTGGCAGGAGCAGGAGTCGGCGGCACACTGCTATGGTGCCTGTGGTGGCGTCGCTCGGCACTTGGACCAGGGTGGGGTGGCTGGAGTGGCTCTGCAGCAGGAGTCGGAGTCATGCTAGCCAGCGACGGCACTACGGGCAGTGTCGCTGACTGCATGACCCGAGCCTGCTGCAGAGCCCTCACGTAGGCAGTGTTGCAGGACTGCATCACCGAAATCTGGAGTTCCGGCGTAAGGTGTTCCACCATGCCCTTACCAATAGTACTTAAAAAATGTTTGGCCGGATTCGAGAGCTCGGCTTCCAGATTTTCAAGGCGCCGGTCGATATTGGACAGACGAGTGTCCATTTTATCGCTCAACGCCTTGAAACCGTTCTGGAAAACAGTGCTCAAATGCAAAAATTCGGGCATGGCTGGCCTGTCCGAGGCCCGCTGGCGCTGTCGGGAATTCCCGAACGAAGTTGCGCCAGAGGCCTCGGGCAGGGGAACACCTGATGGCCCGGCTGCCGGTTCTCCAGATGGTGGTGCAAGCCTGCTGTCGCTGTGGGAGGGCTGTGACGGGTCAGATGGCGATTCATGAAGGTCCGCTCCTGCGGGGCGAGCTCGCTCGAGGGTGCTGCTGTGTGTCCTGTGAAAAGATAAGGGAAAAATTAGTCTTCAATTAATAACCTATCACATACGCCAACTCCTGTAATAAAATTAACATTACATTACACAACAATACATTACAATCCCCTGTCTCTCAGTCTGTGTGGCCTATAATAAATTGCTGATTGTTATCGCCAGCTGCCCATTAGGGCTGACGATACCAATCATGAACATACCTACGGCAGAAAATGACTGTTCATTCACGCTGCCAAAGCCTTTTTTCCGCATACCTCTGTCATCGTTAAAAAAAAATTTTGTCAAAAAATCTTTCTTGACGCTGCCTATGCCGCAAAAATAGTATAAAATTTAAAGTCAAGATGAAATTAAAAAAAAAAATAAAAAAAAAATTACACACTGACTTTGCTGATCTGATCGCAGGAACGGCCATGACGTTAGGATCATGTGATCGAGACGTCATCATTATTCCTGCGATCAGAACTACCCTGACTCAGAACGTAACCTGTCATGGACTACAAGAACTCACGCTTAACCAAAAAATTACTAATGGCCTATAAAGTTACGTGGATGGCCAATATGCTACGCTGACTACATGGATGGCCAATACACTATGTGCCTGGGAAATATACTATGTGGATACGTGGCTATCCACGTTAAATTAATTTCCTAAACAAATAGTTAATTTGAAATAAATATCCTGGGGCGTACATTGAAATCATGAGGCCCCACAGCAAATAAAAATAATATTCGGCGGGGTCACAGAAAGGCATATCTCATAACTTTGTAGCCCTAACAATGTAATTTTCCTCCTATTGAAGCCCGTAGATTGCCCTTTCATTGCCCCCATAAAGTATAATCCCAACTAGTGTCCCCCGAAACACAGTATGATACCCCCACTGTGAATTCTCCACCCACATGGTATGATGACTCTACTGTATCCTTCTCCCCCAGCAAAGTATGGTGACCCTAACACAGTATGATGCCCAAACTGTGATCACCACACAGCCCTGCAGACAGTGTAGTGGGCCTCCATACAGCATTATGGCTTCCATTCCCCTCCACTCAGTATGATGGCCCCAACATTATCATCCACACTGTACAATGGCTCCCACTAACCTTACAAACAGTATAATGGTCCCCACCCGTCCGTCCAAACAGTATACTGATCCCTACACAGATCTCTACACAGCATGATGAATCCCACATAGACATTCACACTGTATTCTTGCTTGCATACAGTAAAAATGGCCCCCACATAGAGTCTTGGGTTTACCGTGACAAAGAGGAGCCAGAAGACTGCAGCATCTGATTTCTCCTACTCCTGCACTCCTGGCTAGCACTCATTGTCAGAGTAGCTTATGCTGAATGGCTGGAGGTTGTTGTTGGTTATTATTGGAGAAGGCGTTTGGTGGATTTATCTGTGAGTGTTGCTAGGTTTTGTGTGTGTGATCATTCCCTTTTTTCTCCTACTTTGGTTTAACCCCATCCTCCACTCCCCACTGCATTCTGCTGTTGCTTCTGTGAGTATATTTGAATGTTTGGTATTTTTCGTTAATTCTGTTTGTATTACCTTGTTAGTCTGGTTGGTGTATTACAGTACACTACTACTCCCCACTTCCCTGGGTGGGGGAAATGTACAGATTGAGGGTGGATTGAGGAGTTAAAGCAAGGTACGTGGCCCCAACATCTTCACCATCAGAAGCAATCCGGGGAGCATGGCGAGCTAGGGCACCCCCTGGCGTTAGGGACACCACAGCTGTGATACATAGCCCTCCAAACAGTATAATGGTCCCCCACATAGCCCTCCAAACATATGGTCTCCACATAGCCCTTGTTTTACTTGACACAATCCGAATGTATGTTTTTTCACTTTTATTCTTATGTGTTTACATTTGATAGCATGTATACTCTCTGTATGCAATATTCACTTAATACACATTCATATTGAATATTCCTTTACACGGATTATTCTTATTCCACTTTTTTTCTTCTCATTTCTCCATTATTGTCTTTGTACTGTATTGTCACATACATTGATGACAATCTGCACTTGTTGTAGAACTTATTTCTATGTTCACACTTTGCACTTTATCTTGAATTTGTAATGGATTATCATATACATTGATGACAACTTGCACTATTTCTAGTGCCTTCCTTTTGTTTGCGCTCAGCACTTTTTCTATTACTTACACTTTTTAATGAATGAACTTGTCACTCAAATGTCACTTTCCCCCCTCCCTTCTTCCCCTGCCCCGTGCCCATTCCCCAATCCCCTTCATCGAGATTTTCCCTTTGTTTGACATGGAGATGGTCTTACAAATGGCTGCTCACTGCGGACTCAGGAAATATGGACGTCAAGGCACGCATGAGCGCTTTGTGCTGCTGCCGTTTTGCTCTGTCTGGTCATCTATTGGGCTTCGTGCGCATCTATATATGAGATCACAGGGTATGATTAACCCAACACGTGCTCGCTGCTGTGATGACAGTGTGCGGTAGCATTAAAATGACGCGAGCAGCGCCCATGCACCAACCTAACTGGCACCTGTGGCCACCACATAAATACCGGATAGAACATCATCATATGACACCTCCCCTAGAGAAAGCTAAATGCAAAACGTGCGTTGGGGAAGCGCTGGTGGGCTCATTCTGTGCTTCTTTATTATGGGTAAGCAGCACTACTTGTAATTCACTTTTTATATTCTACCTTTTTGCCTATGGCCACTTGACCTTTCAGCTAATATGTCGCTTTTTATGATTGATTAAGAGTACATTACCTTATTAATGCTTCTTCTTATATTGGATTGCTTTGATGCTTCACACTTTTTCCTCCTTATCTTGACTCATATGCATTTATTGGTAAACTATTTGGCCGGCGTCACACTAGGCGTATGAAAATACGGTCCATTTTTTACGGCCGTAATACGCAGAAATAATCCAGAAATAGTGTTCCGTATGTAATCCGTTGGCAAGGTGTGGCAGCGTATTTTGCGCATGTAATGTTGCATATGTAATCCGTATGACATCCGTATGGCGTTTTTTCCACGCAACCTGACAAAATGGACATTTAACGGTTTTGTAGCCTGAAATTAATTTAAATCAGCATCAGCAACCCTATTTAAGGCCTCTACAACAGGTGGCACCCTCCCATAGGGCCATTTTGTGGTTGTGCATCTGTTGGTGTGTTGTGTTAACGTTTGCACCATGTCTGACCTACCAACTCAGCGGGTGTTATTTATCTGGGTCTTGTCGCGTCGGTTTGGGCAGCCATACCCTGTGATTGTTGATCCGCGAAGGAAGAGAAGAAGATTGTGGGTGCATCCTCTTTTGACCCAACGCCTCACTAAAGGCCATTTTCATAGGCTCTATACAGCTCTGCGTGCACATCCTGATAAGTTTTACCTATACTGTCGAATGACAATACCAACATTTGATATCTTGTTAGAGACAGTACATCCAGGACTCACGTATCAGGACGCCAGGATGCGAAAAAGCATATCCGCAGAGGAGCGTCTTCTCCTTACCTTACGGTATGTATTCAACATCCTCACATACTGTATGTTGATGATTTTTTTTTAAGGGTTGTTTGCTAGCAGCTATTTGAAAATATATGTGTTAATTAGGGCAAAAGCACATTCCAAGTATGTATTTGTAATGTTCTACTTATGTACCCTAGGTAAATATAGATTAATTTCAGTGATATTCCTGTGTTTTTTAATCTACAACATACTTGTGCTTTTTCATGTTTTGTGTTAACTATTGTTACCTACCTAATATGAATTTTTCTGTCCTCTCAGCTTCCTGTCAACTGGATTGTCTTCTGCGGGACTACACCTGGAGTTTCTCATTGGGCGGTCCACGATTTCTGGCATTGTGCGCTCAACATGTACTGAAATATGGGCTAAACTCCATGAACTTGTCATGCCTGAGCCAAAACTGGATGATTGGCTCAAAATAGCCCGTGGGTTCAATGTCACTTGTGACTTCCCACACTGCATCGGAGCCCTGAATGGGAAACATATCAGAGTGCGTAAGCCGCCGAACTCTGGCTCCCAATTCTACAATTATAAGCAGTTTTTCTCTGTACTTTATAATTGTAGACATTGGGGCCTATGGGCGAACAGGAGACTCAAGGTGTTCAATTCATCCATTATAGGTCGGCGGCTATGTGACAACCAGTTAGAACTCCCACCACCACAACAACTCCCAGGCTCCAATGCTGAAGCAGTGCCATATGTTCTTGTGGGAGATGAGGCCTTCCAATTGACAAGGCATGTCATGAGGCTTTATCCCAGGCGCAACCTGGACCACCGGCGGCGTGTATTTAATTTGAGGCTTTCCAGGGCGCGTAGACTGGTGGAGTGTGCCTTTAGGATTCTGTGTGCCAAATGGCGTGTCCTCCAGTCTGCCATTCAGCTGAGTGAGGCTACTATTAATGAAGTAATTAAAGCGTGTGTTGTTTTGCACAATTTTACTAGACTTCATGATTGCCCCTCATCTGCTATTGGTGAAGAAATGTTGCCCAATGTGAGTAGGCCTACACCACATGTCTCTCCTCCGCGCCGTCTCCTTTCTGGACTAAATGTGAGAGATATTTTCACAAATTATTTTGTTTCTCCTCAGGGAGCTACTCCCTGACAAGATTATGCTGTTTCTCAGTTGTGATTTCTTAATTTTCAAACTATATTATCTGAAAAAAAATATCATTTTTCTTTAAAAACTGTACTCTGTGTGTTGTATTTACTTAATTACCAGATGGTTATGAAAAGAGCATATGTGTGTGATGTAAGAATGATTGTCCCACAAACGTCAATTGGCTTTAGACTATATATTTTAATTATAGCCAAAAGCCTTTTGTTGTTAACATTAAACCATATTTTTTTATGACTTTGTATCTCTTTTTTTTTTTTTTTTTTTTTTTAAGAACAACATAACAAAGTGCTATTACAGCACAAAGTAAACCAAGACATGGTTATGCGGCAAAAAGCCAAACACAATAAAATATTTTTTACAGATTTCTGTACGTTGGTGGAGGTGATGGCGGAAGCTCAGGGTCCTGCTCAGGTGGCCTTTGTTTGGCCAATTGTCCTTCACCCTGTGTGGATGCTGTGTGGGGCGGATCCAAATACAGGCCTTGATCATATTGGCCAGTTGGGTATTGCCCATAAGGGATTTGACTCTGGCCCTCATGCTGCTGGAAATATGGCCTTGACTCATAGCCACTCCCAATATGGCTATGTCGTCCAAACCCAGGTTGGGACCAGCCTACAGCACTGGGTCTGGACAAGTGGACATATTGGAAAGGTTTGTTGTAGGCTGCCATATGGTACGGTGCTGGCCTTGGTGGGTTTTGGGTGGGAAGGGGTTGAGGTGTAGGCACACGTGGAGGAGGTGCTTCAAATCCTGATTGACCATGCACCTGTTGAGTTCGTGGAAGGCGCAAGAGGTTATGTGGTGACAGCTGCCTTCTCTCAATAAATTCTAAAACCTGATAGGGGTCATTTGGGAAGGTGCATAAATCAATCAGGATTTGAATACACCCTCTCACACGAAGCCTCACCTCACAGGGAAGGGGATGGAGGTACCGGGCCAGGCTGCGAGCAAAGGCCTCCTCACCATCATCCGTGGCTGCCCTGGCCAAATAATTAAGGACCCCAGCGTCCATATTCCTCCTACTCTCTTGCAGCTCTCTCCTTCTGCGGCCTCTGCATAAAGGCCCAGCAGCCTGTGGGGAGAACACCAGTGGGACAGTAGGGCTGCTGTGTCCATGATCTTCCTGGCTTACAGGATCTGGTGCTGCTGTGGGTGGTGGTGCTGCATCTTGGCCACTTGTTTCTGGATCTTGGGATGCGGAAGTAGATGGTCCAGGAAGGATGGAGCTAGAAGAGGCCATAGTTGGGCCTGCCACCTCTTCTTCTACACCAACCGGATCAATGACAACCTCCGAGTCTGACCCGGTCTCCCTCTCAGTGAGGTTGGACTGTGTTCTGTTATGAAATTATGAAAATTAATACCCCTAATTAAGAGTTTAGTCAATTGCTAACATATGTGTATTGTGTTGTGAGGTTTTTACTTACGGTCTTAGATCAATACTGGGATCCAAAAAGGAAAGACGATCATAGTAGATGTACTTTATCTTTTTTGTTGGAGCTGCTGACCCACTCCTGGCCCGCTGCTGCCTTTCCCTCCGATATTGGTCCCTGATGCTGCGCCATCGTGTCATAACATCTTCCACTGCAATGACATTGAAACAAATATTCTATAAGGTCATTCTGCACATTGCTTAAAACAGTTGTCATTGATTGATCATATTTTAACGAGGATAATAAAATGTCTTTTTAAATGAAGTTCATAAAGTAAAAATGGCTTAAAACAAAAAATAAAGGATACACAATAAAATGAAACCCCACAAGGACAGGGTCCACTCCCCTCTGTACCAGTCTGGCGTTCCAAAAAATATTACCCTACGCAACATCTATATCTCTGTACGTAACCCCTTTCTCATGTCCACAATCTTTTTTTTTGCTCAAAAATACAAAAACAAAAAATACCAGACTAAGCCAAAAAATAATCTGTATGAAATCATGTAGGTAAAGCATTTTTCAAGGTTAATTAATGTCAAAACATTAGTGTACTTACAAAGTTGTGTCTGCACCGCACGTGTGCTTTGGTCAAAATCTGGGAATAGGATCCCACAGATGGTCCTCCAAGCTGCCTCTTTCCTGGCCCAGTTTGAATAGTTGGGATCCCGCTGGTCCCATATTTCAGGCCTTTATTGGACCAGGATGAGGAGCATATCCACATTAATTATGGATGCCATGCTGCTTGCAACTCCGTGGAGGCGAGCGCCAGACTTCCGGGATGTCTGCCTGGCTTTTTCAGCTAATTAGCATGTCTGAGCTTCCTGATTGAGGGCTTGGCACATTTCCTGACTCCTGGAGATGTCTGGCGTATTTCTCGAAAGTCACACTGCTGGTCCGTGTGTAATCCGTATTTTTCTCGTCCCCATTGACTTTCATTGGCGTATTTTTTGCGCAGTACGCTGACAAACGCAGCATGCTGCGGTTTTCTACGGCCGTACAATACCGTATAATACGGATGCGTAAAATACGGCAGATAGGAGCTGCTCCAGAGAAAATCATTGGTCCGTGTGCAATGCATATTTTCTGCGCCTCTCATACGTCTTTAAAACTCGCTAGTGTGACGCTGGCCTTTTAAGTTCATTTCTCAATAAATTACTTTTTATATTTATTGGTGGTTTATAGCTACTCCTTTTTGCGCTGCCTTTCTGATAAATACCCATCTACACTGTATAATGGCCCCCACTAGCCCTCCAAACAGTATAATGGCCCCACCCATCTCTCCTAACAGTATACTGGCCCCTACACAGCATGATTGACCCCACATAAACGTTCACACAGTATAATTGCTTGCATACAGTATAATGGCTCCCACATATCCTTCTAAACAGTATAACTGTCTCCACATAGCCATCCAAACAAAACAGTGGAATGGCACCCCCACATAGACCTGCAGGATTTATAGAAATCTTACGCCCACTGTGCTTCTTTTTTTACTCAGCGTAAACTGACCTTTTGTTTGTGTTTCATATCTGCAACAAGTCAATTTCCCCCTCTGGTCCGCTGAGTTTTCT
Source organism: Ranitomeya variabilis (assembly GCF_051348905.1). Lineage (NCBI taxonomy): Eukaryota > Metazoa > Chordata > Amphibia > Anura > Dendrobatidae > Ranitomeya > Ranitomeya variabilis. The sequence goes on from NC_135233.1 coordinate 77,432,054, forward strand.
GTGCAGATTTTACCCATATCCTTGCATTAGATATGTAAAATCCACATTTCTTCTGTAGAAAAGCACAAAAAACACATGTAGTCCACATATGCCTGTGTCAATAAAGTTTTGTCAAAGCCGAATACCAGGAAGTATCAAAAGCAAAGCAGCCTTATTTAAAGCAAGACAAGAGACAAAAAAAATGCAGCGTCAGAAACGCGATAATGATGCATGTAAAAAAAATCACTCAAAGGCCGGCCTCACACTCAGCGTATAAAAATACGGTCCGTTTTTTACCGCCGTAATACGCAGAAAAGTCCCCAAAATAGTGGTCCGTATGTCATCCATAGGCAGGGTGTGTCAGCGTATTTTGCGCATGGCATCCTCCGTATGTAATCCGTATAGCATCCGTACTGCGATATTTTCTCGCAGGCTTGCAAAACCGACATTTAATGGATTTATGTGCTCAAATGTTCGTTAAAAAATATATACAGTATATATATATATATATATATATATATATATATATATATATATATATATATGTCATTGAGACACATATATATATATTCTGTATTTATATTTAATTCAGCGCGATATATGTGAAAAGCCGGTAATTCAATTGCCGGCTTTTCATTTCTCCTTCACAAACCCGACAGGATATGAGACATGGTTTACATACAGTAAACCATCTCATATCCCCCTTTTTTTTGCATATTCCATACTACTAATGTTAGTAGTGTGTATGTGCAAAATTTGGGCGCTGTAGCTGCTAAAATAAAGGGTTAAATGGCGGAAAAAATTGGCGTGGGCTCCCGCGCAAATTTCTCTGCCAGAGTGGTAAAGCCAGTGACTGAGGGCAGATATTAATAGCCTAGAGAGGGTCCATGGTTATTGGCCCCCCTGTGTTATGATCCCAGTGGCTGGGGATCACAGGAAATACTAGCTAAGTAACTAAACATAGACACGAGCTCTAGGGAGATGGTAACTGGACTGACCGCAAAACCTGATCCTATCCAAACACACTAAAGGTAGCCGGTGAACGTGCCTAAAATCCTGGACGTCTCGACACAGCCTGAGAAACTGACTACCCCTAAAGAGAAAGCAAGACCTCACTTGCCTCAAGAGAAATAACCCCAAAGATATAGGAAGCCCCCAACAAATAATAACGGTGAGGTAAGGAGAAAAGACACACGTAGCAATGAAAACAGATTCAGCAAATGAGGCCCGCTAATACTAGATAGCAGAAGACAGATAGCGAACTGTGCGGTCAGCAAAAAACCCTACCAAAATATCCACGCTGAGAATTCAAGAACCCCCACACCAACTAACGGTGTGGGGGGAGAAACTCAGCCCCCTAGAGCTACCAGCAAGCTGGGAAATCACATATTAGCAAGCTGGACAAGAGACAAATAGAACACTGATGATCAAAAAATGAACAAAACGGAAACTTAGCTTCTCTTGAAGAGACTGGGAGCAAGGTAGTCAGAAGGAATCAGAATAGCACTGAATACATTGACAGCAGGCATAGACTGAGAGTCCAAGTGAGCTTAAATAGAAAACCAGCCCACAGATAACGACACAGCTGATGCCAGTCACAAACCTGCAGAAAGACAGCACTCACACAGTACCACTTGTGACCACAAGAGGGAGCCCAGAAATAGAGTTCACAACAGTACCCCCCCATCTGAGGAGGGGTCACCGAACCCTCATCAAGACCCCCAGGGCGATCAGGATGAGCCGCATGGAAGGCACGAACCAAATCGGCCGCATGGACATCAGAGGCGACAACCCAGGAATTATCCTCCTGACCATAGCCCTTCCACTTAACTAAATACTGAAGCCTCCGTCTGGAAATACGAGAATCCAAGATCTTCTCCACCATGTACTCCAATTCGCCCTCAACCAGCACCGGAGCAGGAGGCTCAACAGAAGGAACCACAGGCACCACATACCTCCGCAACAAAGACCTATGGAACACATTATGAATGGCAAACGATGCTGGGAGGTCCAAACGAAAAGACACCGGGTTAAGGATTTCCAAAATCTTATAAGGACCGATGAAGCGAGGCTTGAATTTAGGAGAGGAAACCTTCATAGGAACATACCGAGAAGACAGCCATACCAAATCCCCAACACGAAGTCGGGGACCAACACCGCGACGGCTTTTGGCAAAGCGCTGAGCCTTCTCCTGTGACAACTTCAAATTGTCCACCACATGGTTCCAAATCTGCTGCAACCTATCCACCACAGAATCCACCCCCGGACAATCAGAAGGCTCAACCTGACCCGAGGAAAAACGAGGATGAAAACCAGAATTGCAGAAAAAAGGCGAAACCAAAGTAGCAGAACTAGCCCGATTATTAAGGGCAAACTCGGCCAATGGCAAAAAAGTCACCCAATCATCCTGATCAGCAGAAACAAAACATCTTAAATAAGTTTCCAACGTCTGATTAGTTCGCTCGGTTTGGCCATTCGTCTGAGGATGGAAGGCCGACGAAAAAGACAAATCAATGCCCATCTTAGCACAAAAAATCCGCCAAAATCTGGACACAAACTGGGATCCTCTGTCAGACACAATATTTTCAGGGATGCCGTGCAAGCGAACCACATTCTGAAAAAATAAAGGAACCAAATCGGAGGAGGAAGGCAACTTAGGCAAGGGCACCAAATGGACCATTTTGGAAAAACGATCACATACCACCCAGATGACAGACATTCTCTGAGATACTGGAAGATCTGAAATAAAATCCATGGAAATGTGCGTCCAAGGCCTCTTCGGGACAGGCAAAGGCAAAAGCAAACCGCTGGCACGAGAACAGCAAGGCTTAGCCCGAGCACAAATCCCACAGGACTGCACAAAGGAACGCACATCCCGCGACAAGGAAGGCCACCAGAAGGACCTAGCCACCAAATCTCTGGTACCAAAAATCCCAGGATGACCTGCCAACACCGAAGAATGAACCTCGGAAATAACTCTGCTGGTCCATCTATCTGGGACAAACAGTCTCTCTGGTGGGCAACGGTCAGGTCTATCAGCCTGAAATTTCTGCAGCACTCATCGCAAATCTGGGGAAATGGCAGACAAAATCACTCCCTCTCTGAGGATACCAGCCGGCTCTGAAACTCCCGGAGAGTCAGGCACAAAACTCCTAGAAAGGGCATCAGCCTTCACGTTCTTCGAACCAGGCAGGTACGAGACCACGAAATCGAAACGGGAGAAAAACAACGACCAACGAGCCTGTCTAGGATTCAGGCGCTTGGCAGACTCGAGATAAATCAGATTTTTGTGATCAGTCAAGACCACCACACGATGCCTAGCTCCCTCGAGCCAATGTCGCCACTCCTCAAATGCCCACTTCATAGCCAACAACTCTCGATTACCAACATAATTCCGCTCGGCAGGCGAAAACTTTCTTGAAAAGAAGGCACAAGGCTTCATCACAGAGCCATCAGAGCTTCTCTGCGACAAAACAGCCCCTGCTCCAATCTCAGAAGCATCCACCTCGACCTGGAAAGGAAGAGAGACATCAGGCTGACATAAGACTGGAGCTGAAGAAAACCGGCGCTTCAGCTCCCGAAAGGCTTCCACTGCCGCAGGAGACCAATTAGTCACATCAGAACCTTTCTTGGTCAAATCCGTCAAGGGCTTAACCACGCCAGAAAAATTAGCGATGAAGCGACGGTAAAAATTAGCAAAACCCAAGAACTTCTGAAGACTCTTAACAGATGTAGGCTGAGTCCAGTCATGAATAGCCTGGACCTTGACTGGGTCCATCTCAATAGTAGAAGGAGAAAAAATAAAACCCAAAAAGGAAACCTTCTGTACTCCGAAGAGACATTTTGAGCCCTTCACAAATAAAGCATTAGCACGCAGGACCTGAAACACCATCCTGACCTGCTTCACATGGGACTCCCAATCATTAGAAAAGACCAAAATGTCATCCAGATACACAATCATAAATTTATCCAGATATTCTCGGAAAATGTCATGCATAAAGGACTGAAACACAGAAGGAGCATTAGAGAGTCCAAAAGGCATCACCAAGTACTCAAAATGGCCTTCGGGCGTATTAAATGCTGTTTTCCATTCGTCCCCCTGCTTGATACGCACAAGGTTATAAAACGCACCACGAAGATCTATCTTGGTGAACCAACTGGATCCCTTAATTCGAGAAAACAGATCAGACAATAATGGCAAAGGATACTGAAATTTGACCGTGATTTTATTTAGAAGACGATAATCTATACAAGGTCTCAGAGAACCATCCTTCTTGGCCACAAAAAAGAATCCTGCACCAAGAGGGGAGGAGGATGGGCGAATATGTCCCTTCGCCAAAGACTCCTTTATATAACTCCGCATCGCGGCATGTTCTGGTATAGACAAATTAAAAAGTCGTCCCTTAGGGAACTTACTGCCAGGAATCAAATTTATAGCACAATCACAATCCCTATGAGGAGGCAGGGCACCGGATCTGGGCTCATCAAATACATCCTGGTAGTCCGACAAAAACTCAGGGACCTCAGAAGGAGTGGAAGAAGCAATTGACACCAAAGGGACATCGCTATGAATCCCCTGACAACCCGAACTTGACACAGACATAGCTTTCCAATCCAGAACTGGATTATGGGCCTGCAGCCATGGCAGACCCAAAACTACAACATCATGCAAATTATGCAGTACAAGAAAGCGAATCACCTCCTGATGTACAGGAGTCATGCACATGGTCACTTGAGTCCAATACTGAGGCTTATTCTCAGCCAATGGCGTAGCATCTATTCCCCTCAGTGGAATAGGAAATTCCAAAGGCTCCAGAACAAAACCACAGCGCTTGGCAAACGACAAATCCATAAGATTCAGGGCAGCACCTGAATCCACAAAAGCCATAACCGAGTAGGATGACAAAGAACAGATTAAAGTAACAGACAAAATGAACTTAGGCTGTATAGTACCAATGGTGACAGGTTTAGCGATTTTTTTTTAAGCGCTTAGAGCATGCTGAGATAACATGAGTAGAATCACCACAGTAAAAGCACAACCCATTTTGACGTCTATGACTTTGTCGCTCAATTCTAGTCAGAATTCTGTCACATTGCATTGACTCAGGTCTCTGTTCAGAGAACACCGCCAGAGGATGCGCAGATTTGCGCTCCCGCAAACGCCGATCAATCTGAATGGCCAAAGCCATTGAGTCATTCAGACTTGCAGGCGTGGGGAACCCCACCATAACATTCTTAATGGCTTCAGAAAGACCTTCTCTGAAATTTGCAGCCAGGGCACACTCATTCCATTGAGTAAGCACCGACCATTTCCGAAATTTTTGACAATACACCTCAGCTTCATCCTGGCCCTGAGAAAGAGTCAGCAAGGCCTTTTCTGCCTGGTTCTCAAGATTAGGTTCCTCATAAAGCAGTCCAAGCGCCAGAAAAAACGCATCCACATTCAGCAATGCAGGATCTCCTGGCGCCAGAGAGAAAGCCCAATCTTGAGGGTCGCCGCATAACAAGGAGATAACAATTTTAACTTGCTGAGCGGAATCACCAGAGGAACGAGGTCTCAAAGATAGAAACAATTTACAATTATTCCTAAAATTCAGAAACCTAGATCTATCTCCAGAAAACAACTCAGGAATAGGTATCTTTGGCTCAGACATAGGGCTATGAACAACAAAATCCTGAATATTTTGCACCTTTGCAGCAAGATGATCCACACTAGAAGTCAGACTCAGAATATCCATGTCTGCAGCTGAGCTCAAAACCACCCAGAGATTAAGGGGATGAGAGAAGCTAGACAGACAGACAAAGGAGGAAAAAAAAAATTGTACTCAGGACTTCTTTTATCCCACTTCATGCGATGCATTAAACACTTTTGTGGCCTGCTGTACTGTTATGATCCCAGTGGCTGGGGATCACAGGAAATACTAGCTAAGTAACTAAACATAGACACGAGCTCTAGGGAGATGGTAACTGGACTGACCGCAAAACCTGATCCTATCCAAACACACTAAAGGTAGCCGGTGAACGTGCCTAAAATCCTGGACGTCTCGACACAGCCTGAGAAACTGACTACCCCTAAAGAGAAAGCAAGACCTCACTTGCCTCAAGAGAAATAACCCCAAAGATATAGGAAGCCCCCAACAAATAATAACGGTGAGGTAAGGAGAAAAGACACACGTAGCAATGAAAACAGATTCAGCAAATGAGGCCCGCTAATACTAGATAGCAGAAGACAGATGGCGAACTGTGCGGTCAGCAAAAAACCCTACCAAAATATCCACGCTGAGAATTCAAGAACCCCCACACCAACTAACGGTGTGGGGGGAGAAACTCAGCCCCCTAGAGCTACCAGCAAGCTGGGAAATCACATATTAGCAAGCTGGACAAGAGACAAATAGAACACTGATGATCAAAAAATGAACAAAACGGAAACTTAGCTTCTCTTGAAGAGACTGGGAGCAAGGTAGTCAGAAGGAATCAGAATAGCACTGAATACATTGACAGCAGGCATAGACTGAGAGTCCAAGTGAGCTTAAATAGAAAACCAGCCCACAGATAACGAGACAGCTGATGCCAGTCACAAACCTGCAGAAAGACAGCACTCACACAGTACCACTTGTGACCACAAGAGGGAGCCCAGAAATAGAGTTCACAACACCCCTGGCTACAAACATCTGCCCCCAGCCACCCCAGAAAAGGCACATCTGGAAGATGCGCCTATTCTGGCACTTGGCCACTCTCTTCCCACTCCCGTGTAGCGGTGGGATATGGGGTAATGAAGGGTTAATGTCACCTTGCTATTGTAAGGTGACATTAAGCCAGATTAATAATGGAGAGGCGTCAATTATATCACCTATCCATTATTAATCCAATTGTCTGAAAGGGTTAAAAAACACACACACACATTATTAAAAATTATTTTAATGAAATAAACACACAGGTTGTTTTAATATTTTATTGCTCTCTCAATCCACCTGAAGACCCTCGCTTGGCAAAATAATAAACCAACAATATACATACCTTCTGATGAACTGTCACGTCCCACGAAGTAAATCCATCTGAAGGGGTTAAATCAATTTACAGGCAGGAGCTGTGCTAAAGCACTCGCTCGTACCTGTAAACCCCGGGTGCTGAAAGGAAAGCTGGATGATCTGTACTTACATTGAGTCGCGGTGAGGCGCCCTCTGCAGGATGAACTCACATGAACTCGAGCGTGGGGTCTTTTCCAAGGCTGCAGTTCATGAGAACATCAAGCAGAGGGCGCCTCACCGCGACTCAATGTAAGTACAGATCACCCAGCTTTCCTTTCAGCACCCGGGGTTTACAGGTACGAGCGAGTGCTTTAGCACAGCTTCTGCCTGTAAATTGATTTAACCCCTTCAGATGGATTTACTTCGTGGGACGTGACAGTTCATCAGAAGGTATGTATATTGTTGGTTTATTATTTTGCCAAGCGAGGGTCTTCAGGTGGATTGAGAGTGCAATAAAATCTTAAAACAACCTGTGTGTTTATTTCATTAAAATAATTTTTAATAATGTGTGTGTGTTTTTTAACCCTTTCATACAATTGGATTAATAATGGATAGGTGACATAATTGACGCCTCTCCATTATTAATCTGGCTTAATGTCACCTTACAATAGCAAGGTGACATTAACCCTTCATTACCCCATATCCCACCACTACACGGGAGTGGGAAGAGAGTGGCCAAGTGCCAGAATAGGCGCATCTTCCAGATGTGCCTTTTCTGGGGTGGCTGGGGGCAGATGTTTGTAGCCAGGGGGGGGCCAATAACCATGGACCCTCTCTAGGCTATTAATATCTGCCCTCAGTCACTGGCTTTACCACTCTGGCGGAGAAAATTGCGCGGGAGCCCACGCCAATTTTTTCCGCCATTTAACCCTTTATTTTAGCAGCTACAGCGCCCAAATTTTGCACATACACTCTACTAACATTAGTAGTGTGGAATATGCAAAAAAAAGGGGGATATGAGATGGTTTACTGTATGTAAACCATGTCTCATATCATGTCGGGTTTGTGAAGGAGAAATGAAAAGCCGGCAATTGAATTACCGGCTTTTCACTAACACCGCTGCGTATTTCTCGCAAGTCACACTGCTGGTCCGTGTGGAATCCGTATTTTTCTCGACCCCATAGACTTTCATTGGCGATTTTTTTGCGCAATACGGTGACAAACGCAGCATGCTGCGATTTTCTACGGCCGTACAAGACCGTATATTACGGATGCGTAATATATGGCAGATAGAAGCTGGGCCATAGCGATTCATTGGGCCGTGTGTAATGCGAATTTTACGGACGTAGTTTATGCGCTCATACGTCCGTAAAACTCGCTAGTGTGAGGCCGGCCAAAAAAGTCATGAAAAACTTAAGTAACTTAATTCAGGTTAGAAAATCTGCAAAATCAAAAACTCACCAAAAGCTCATTGTGGAAATGTAACCTAATTTTCAGGATTAGTGCACCGTTAAAGAAAGGGAGTCATCAACAATTTAAACCCTATAAAAACTGCTGACAGCAATATGTCTGGAGGAGAGGAGGCTGCTACATCTGAATTTTTGGTATCGGATGAGAGAGGAAATGAATATTTTTCGCTTTCACCTAAAAATTGCCACTGGGAAATCCCTTGCTCCTTCCGATACTCTCCACTTCTCTCTCTATCCTTTTTATTTTTTTGTTTTCTCTCCTCCGAACTGGAGGCATCCCGTTTGTTAGTAATTCCATCAGCCTGAATATCTACTGTTTTATGTTTATTATCATACTCTCTATTACAATCTAATTCTCACATCTATGTTACAGCTGAACCATAAAAACCTATGGGGGTCGGGGGGGAGGATGGAAGAAGGCTGATTAATTATATAAAAAAAAGTATATATTTTTTTCTTTTTAAATCCTGCCACTGATCATTTTATAATGTACCGCCTATTAAACTTTATTATTAATATAAAATGAGTTTGCTGAAGGCTTCATACAATAGAGCAATTAAAAGTGTGTATGTACATGGTCTGTATAGCTGTAGGGCATGTCCTCAGAATTATTTATGTTGCACAAGTCTGACACCTTGCGCCGATGTTGCACGTTATTCATTTGTCATATCAAGGACAGGAGGTTGGACGGGAACAATGAAGTCTATTCTACAGAGCATTGCTGACACACTGGTGTGACTGCAGGCAAGTTCTGGATACTGTGATTTTTTTTTATGTGTGCTGTCTATCATATTAACCCCTTCACCACCTTGGGTTTTTCAATTTTTGCAATTCCGTTTTTTGCTCCCCTTCTTCCCAGAGCCATAACATTTTTATATTTCCATCAATATGGCCATGTGAGGGATTGTTTTTTTTTGCAGAATGAGTTGTACTTTTGAACGACATCATTGGTTTTGCCATATATGGTGTACTGGAAAATGGGAAAAAAATCAAAGTGCAGTGAAATTGCAAAAATAAGTGCAATTCTACAATTGTTTTTTTTTATTTTGCTATTTTACCATGTTCACTAAATGGTAATACTGACCTGCCATTATGATTCTCCGGGTGATTATGAGTTCGTAGACACCAAACATGCATAGTTTCTTTTTGATTTAAGTGGTGAAAAAAAAAAGTCGCCATTTTCCAAGACCCATAGCGTCTCCATTTTTCGTGATCTGGGGCTGGGTGATGACTTATTATTTTGCGTGCCGAGCTGACATTTTTATTTGTACTATTTTGGTGTGGATACGATCTTTTGATCACCCAATATTGCATTTTAATGTCATTCTGACGTAATTCTGATCTTTTTACTTTTTTTCTCGTTAAATCATTTGGTTGAGCTGAAGTCTGCCCTCGGAAGCCTAAATCTACATGGCCACGATCAGGAATAGTAGCGTTTTGGTCGTAGCGTATTTTTGTTCCACATTACGCACTTTAAAACGCATGTGTTTTGGAACTATTTACCGCACCTAATGACCATCTAGTCGGGAAAATACGCACAGGAGACTAAGGGTCTTCGCTATAGAAATGTATAAGCTGCAGCTCGGAAACCCACACAGCGGGTGAGTTCACGCAATGTTAAAGAAAAGCACAGTGGGCATGGGATTTCTATACACCCATCCACTATGCTTGGATTCAATGAAAATACGCTGAGTCCAAAACATTGCTATTCGTGATCGTGGGCATGCAGCCTAATAGTACATCGAACACCAAATATCAAAGGTTTTCGGTAAACATAAACACATAATGTAAAAACAGATTATATAATAATGACAGCAAACCCAATGTCAAACAACATAGCACTATAAAAATGCAATAATCCAACATTAAATATCACAAATCAAAGCTAAAGTGCAAATGGAGGAAAATACCAGGTCCTATTATACATAAGATAATGGTAATAAACATGTAGCATAATAACAAAACAGGCTATGGTAATAAACAGGCCGATATTAAATAATATAGCACCACGATAAAGCAATGATGAAATGTAGGACACCAAAAAAAGGAGCTAAACTGCGAGTGGACCAAAAAAACATCTCGAAGTGTCCATAAAACAATGGTACTGTCCCAATACTAAACTATGGGATAAATGTAGAAAAATATACTACCGGCACAATAGCAACGATTCATAGAGCATTAAGAGTGCATGATAAAGTGCAGGAGGAAGGTCAGATATCATTTGTACACACTGTAAAGAAGAGGGAGTAAGAGCCCCACGAGTTTCGCCACTAGCTTTGTGGTTTCCTCAGGGGTTCTCTCTTCCTCTTCATTACAGATTGTTCCCGTGGATCTTGATATACGCCTGTCCTTTATCATGCACTCTTAATGCATTACCCCTGAGGAAACCACAAAGCCAGTGGAGATACGCATGGGGTTCTTTTTACTCATATGAATGTCTATTTCTACCATCCATGTGTCATTTGTGTTTTTGGATGGATATGAAATCAGATGGAGTTTTCCCAATCTAGTCCCAGCATTAGGCCTTGCTCACATACTATGTGTTTCTCCTTGTAGACTTTTCCACGGAAAACAAACGCAGAAGTTTACGGTTTACAGCATGTACATGAGATTTCAGAAATCTCATTAATTTTGCCGGTACTGTAACCTGCTGCGTCTTTTTACGTGGCAAAAGTGTGCGAGGAGAAACACATAGAATGTGAGCAGATTTTTTCCTTCACAGTGTTGTATTATATCTGCAGCATGTCAGTTCAGTGTTTTTGCCTCATTTTGAACCAAATGATTGGGGAAAAATACGCTCAAAATGCATCATAGACAAGTGTATTTTAAGCAGCATTTTTTCTGCCAGCACTATTGTTTTTGCTGCAGAAAAGTGAGCTGCAAATACTCAACATGTGCACATACCTTTGTTAGATCCCTTGACTACAATGGGTACACAAACAATCCCCCTTAAAAATCAAACAATGGTCATTTACGCTGCGGTTATCATTGTTAGTATGTGCATGAGATTTCTTGTGTCCTCTTACACAGGCTGCCATTGTCAAATGCAGTTGATTTTCCATTGCTCCATTTTCATCCTGTGGGAACATTTACTAAAGGGAACCTGTGCTGGAACCAGGCGTGACATTGACCAGGAGCAGACTCACAGCGCAGACACCTATGCTTTGTATTCACTGCACAGCAACTGGACAAGCTCCCAGTAAAGGGGGCCCTCTTCTGTTCATAAGTGGTACTACAGCTGGTCCACTCTACAGCCCACTCCAAGCAACTGAGGACCCACTGGCATTAGAGGATCAGTCTGACTATGCCGCTCTAATGAAATCCCAGTGCCGGTATTAGAACAACTTTTTTATGATCAACAAGAAACGTTTAAAGAGAAAAAAAAGTGACACTTCATTTAAAATGTGTGATCCGAAATCTGATATCCAATTTATCTCCTCTAACCAGATTTTCCCTTGAAAGCCGAGTGTTCAGTAAACCATATTACTGTGTGCATGGGCTCCAAGTCAGCTCACCAGAACTCATTTTCACAACCGAGCTGCATTAAATGAGAAGTCCTGAAAGTATTTTATGGATCAAGAGGCTGCAGAAAATGGACTGCACACGCTTGGGACTGGCTTTTATAAAATACACAAAAGTTTTTATCTTACGCTATATACTGTATTTTTAGCATGTATGTATATATTTTAATGTGTGTGTATATATATATATATATATATATATATATATATATATATATATATATATATATATATATATATATATATATATATATATATATATATACACACACACACGATATATTTGTGTGTAAATATGTATTGAGGGAGAGATGTAATGTTAATATGTTTTCCTATATCTCATATATATATATATATATATATATATATATATATATATATATATATATATATATGCACATAAATAAAATAAAAGCATCCAGAAATATGAGAAAAATATTAACATAACATCACTCCCTCAATACATATTTACACACAAATATATATCTCTGCACATTTCCAGCATATCCATTTGTACGGATTACATCTGCATCTTTATTGAAGGGGTTGTCTGGTCTAAAGCTTCAAGTCTGCAGTTGCTCTATGGTACTGCAGACTTGTGAATCCTCACATCTTGCAAGCTGTATTTTACGGCGCCTGAAGCGGCGGTCATGCATATGGATCGCCCCCATGGGGCCGTGGGGTACTCGGTACCGGGTCCTTCGGTTCACAGGGGGATGTCATGGTAGCTGACCCGGTCTGTGGTCCTGGGACATCCGTATAAAAGGGAAAGGTCTTTAAAGGGGAAATGTTCGTGACGCCACCTGTGGTATTCGGTCAGGGTGACCGACGCTGCTTTAAGGGGTCCGCTGGGGTGATGTTATGGCAGCTAGATGGTATACCTTCCCACAGGTGAAGTGTATCCCCAGGGCTTCCCGGTGTGTAGATGGTGGATGGTGTGAGGTGCAGAGAAGAACGAGGACACAAGGTTGCAGTCTCTTTACCTTTACTGAAGGCTTCAGCATCCACAGTCCAGGGCACCAGATCACAGGGCAGGCAGAGTCCGGCCGGTTTGGAGGCAAGTCCAGAGTCCCCTTGTCCAGGTGGAAATCAGTAGCCTTCCTCTAGCGCCTGGGTGTTGTAGTCCCTTACTGCCAAGCTTCTCATAAGGTCCTCAAAGATGTTATGTCTCTCTCTGTCCCCCGTATAGGATAGGACAAACCTGTATGACTGCTGGCTTGAGGCTTTTTACAGGGACTCTATCATGCCCCAGCCTCTCGTGGGTGCCACCTTGCCTCATGGGTGTAGGGCGGGCAGGTAATGTGAAATTAGCTGTCCTGCCGGTCTCTGGAGCAAGGCATAAAGGGTCGTTGCTCCCTCGGTGTTCCGGCTACCGGGATCGATCCTGCGCCTCAGAAGGAGGCAGCCTGTGTAGGGCTGGTCCCCTTCTGGTGTCCACTCCTTTGCTACGACTTCTTCACCCTCTCTACAATACAGTTCTCCTTCAGTGTCTCTTTCTAGGAGCTGCAGCTCTCAGGGCATGCACAGCTCCGTGTCCTTCTCCCTCGATCTCTGACAGGATCCCACCCCTGTCAGGGACCAACTACCTGAGCAGAGCTCAGCCAGCAACTCCCTACCTTTCCCTACAAGCAACCAGTTTTACCAATGTGGGGAGTGACCTAATAAATAGGAGTAAGAGCTCCCCCTGGTGGCCTGGAGTGTGAAATGTGTTGCATGTTTGTGATACCTGGATGCAGTTGTCCTTCTTTGCCTCCAAACGTAATATCACTCTCCCCTAGAGGAAAATGACATTACTGCAACGACCAGGACCCTGGGGCACTGCACTTACTCTTAGTCACTATCAGACTAGACTATTTCCAGGCTTACTCAATACACTTGCATTGAGTGAGGCTGCGCCCGACTAGCTGGAATGTGGCCAGGAGAATGCATATCACATACGTGCGGTCACATAACCGCTGCCGGCACCGGAAAATCATAACAATGTGCAGAGCATGCGATGTGAGGATTCACAAGTCTGCAGTCACATAGAGTGACTGCAGACTTGTTGCTTTCGACTGGTCAACCCCTTTAATTATGTTCTCTTCTTCTTTCTCAAAAGATTCTAGAAGATTTCCATGTTGTAAATCTGATCGGTAAGGGTTCAATCTTGAATGCTACAAAACAATGGAATGGGATGACTACTGTAAGTGAATGAAATCCTCTCTTTCCAAGTATTTATCTGCTATGGCAGCTCTGGGAAGGTATGCAGGGGTGTAAGGATCGCATTCACGGTGGAGGGGGGTGAACACACCACAGGGCCTGAAGAAGAGAGAGCGCTTCAGTGGCCATGGCTATTTTCAACTGCATCTCCAACCTCAAGATGCAGATCCAGTTGAAGAACACTGTGGAGCAGACAGCTATCAACTACCTGCACTACCCCAGAGGTCTGGAACAGAGGATGTCAGCCATCTGTCACAGGCAGCACAATGATGTGGCTGGGCCGAGGGGAAGAAGGTCCTGTGGCACAGGATGGGAGCAGGGATAGGTGAGATTCAGGGGGCACTGTTAATGAAGGGAATAGTAAAGGGGTTGTTGGGGAATATTTTTATTGATGGCCTATTCATTGGATAAGTCATCAATATCTGCTTGGTGGATGTGTGACATCCGGGCCCCTGCTGATCAGCTGTTTCTGGAAGTAAGTGGAGCTGCACAGAACATCTCCGTCGCCTGCATAATGGCCACAGCCGGGTACTGCACATCTGCCCCTTAATACACTCCCATACAGACACATTCTCATCTGCCCCTTAATACACTGCCATACAGACACATTCTCATCTGCCCCTTAATACACTGCCATACAGACACATTCTCATCTGCCCCTTAATACACTGCCATACAGACACATTCTCATCTGCCCCTTATTGATCTGAATAGGAGGCGGATGTGCACTTCCCGGCCTGCCGTTGCCTCCTCCTGCCTAACTGATGGCTCCTTTGAAGTCACAGAGCATGGAAGAACTCAGTCAAGCAAGAGGAGGAGGCATAGGGTGGGGAATAGAGCCGGAGTGACAGAGGCTTCAGATCATCATCCTCATTTGCTTATCAATTAAAACTCTTATTTCTTACTAATGAAGGATTGGACTGACCATGCACTGGACTTGCTGGACTTGTCTTTGAGAGGGCTACATGGGCATATAATAGTTTGTGGAGTGCAATCCCGCTGACAGATCCCGTTACCTTTTAAGTCTTGTATATCTTTTAGTACTATCAACTTGTGCTGCATGTATTCATTATTATTGGCATTGATCACTTTAGCAAAATTCCCCACTTATATATCTAAATTTCCTCGAAGAATCTTCGTTTACTACAATGTCATCTTTTAGCAGAGATACAATGTTATCTTTAGCGTTCGCTATTTGAAACTAGAAAAGATTGAGGACACGTGTTTCTCGAGTCTGTGCTCCGGGTATATATTCAATAGATGAAATGTGTCTATATGGCAGTGAATTAATCTAGAGATATAATACAGCAAGATATAATATAGAAAACAGCCAGGACAAAAATCAGATGATCACTGCTGGTCTGGACTTTGTAATAATTGGGAATCAACGTTTATTGCTTGAAAGAAGCCAAATTTGGAAATACAAAAATATAAACTGCTTTATACAAGTAATCTAGGGTTAGAAATAATACCTCTGTATAAAGTAAATTAATATTCTCATTTAAAGGGACATTTCATTTGAAACTTCCACTTTAATTTATTAATAGATTTTCATTCTTCGGTGAGAGGTATAATCAGCTGGGAATGAGTTAGACAAGTGATGTTAATAAGATTGCTTTTAGGCGTGCACTTAAATCATTGCCATCTAATCGCTTGGTAATCACCTAGCTGAGGAATTGAGCCTTCTCGGACAAGTTGTCTAATTTAAAATGCAATAAACTGGAATTTTATCAAGTTTGCTGAAAAGCTCCCATTAATTGTCTGTCAATAAATATTAATCACTGCTGATTGTTAGGCTAGAAGCTGCTAGGAGTAAAAAAAAAATGGATAAAGTCTCCGTATTTGTTACAGTAATGTTCTCTAGGCTGCTGTGAGGAATGGGACAAGGCGCTATCTATCTGCAGTAACCACATGTGTCCTTATTGTGTCCTGTAACTAATGCAAGTCTGTATTAATATATATTACATATATATACACACACGCGTTATCGCATGATAATAGAACCTGTCAAGGGATGGAAAATATTAGGCAGCAGGTGACCTGTGGGGTTCTTAACGTTCATGTGTTGGAAGCAGAAAAATGGTCAAGCATAAGGGTATGTTCAGGGTATGTGCACACATTGTGGATTTCCTGCGGATCCGCAGCTTTTTTTGCGGTGCAGAAACGCTGCAGATCTGCAAGTGATTTACAGTACAATGTAAATCAATAAGAAAAAAAAAACGCTGTGCTAATGGTGCGGAAATGCTGCGGATTAAAAGAAGTGCATGTCACTTCTTTTGTGCGGATCTGCAGCGTTTTTGTACCCATTCCATTATAGAAATCCACAGTGGTACAAAACGCAGTAAATAAGCACAAGATCCGCAGTAAATCCGCAGCAAATCCGCACAAAATCCAAACAAAAAACGCGTCAAATTCGCACCTGCGTTTTCTGTCAAGAGATGCAGAATCCGCACAAAAAATTTCTGAGGATAATGCGCAACGTGTGCACATAGCCTAACACAGTTTTATCTACATGTGCCGATGCAGATTCAGTTCCAAATTAACTCTAAAAAAAAATTCAAATTTTCTTTGATGTGGATTTCTGACGTGGCTCAATCTCAAAATTCAGATGAAAAATCCTCCATGTGAACATATCCTAAGGATGTGAGTGAATTACACAGAAAACAAATTGAGATGGCTGGGTGACTAGGCCAGAGCATCTCCAAAATAGCAGATATTGTGGGGTGTTCCTAGTATCCAGCGTTAGTATTTTTAGGGCTGTATTTATCATTAGGTAATGAACGTCCAGTCCTGTGGGCAGTGCCTGGTAAAAGAAAAGAAAATTTGAATCTGTTTCCACTGCATCCCGTTGGATCCGCCATCTTTCCTGGGACAAGGCTTAACGACTTTGGACATATAGGTACATCCAAGGTCGTCACCCTCCCTTTGATTCAGGCTCCGGCGCTGAGGCCGTATCTTCCCCCTCACATGACAGCTGATCATGTGCCTCAAACAGCCGTTAATATGTTAAATGCCGTTGTCAATCTCTGACAGAGGCATTTAGCTCATACAAAATGTATGCACATCCTAACAACCGCCCCTCTGCTTCCCTGTCACGTGATAGCAGGGTGCCGATGGGGGGCTGCAGAAGACCTCCATGCTTATTATGGCAGATCTCCTGGAGATAATGATTCCTGCTACACATGGCAGGGCTGAAGCCCTGCTATGTTCAGCACAATCGGAAGATCACAGCTTCAAGTCTCCTAAAAGGACTATTGAAGCAAGTAAAAAAAATGTTTTAAAAAATATATTAAAAAAAGTTTAAATCACTCCCCTTTTGCCCCATTCAAAATATTTTTTTTTTAAAAATACACGTTTGGTATTGCTGCATTCAGAAATGTATCAAAATATAAAGTAAATTAATCCGATCGGTAAATGGTGTGACGAAAAAAAAATCAAAATGTCAGAATTACTTTTTTTGGTTAATACAATAATGCAATAAAAAGCAATATCAGGCGATTAAGACTTCGTTTCTACCCCAAGATGGTATCAAATTAAAAAAGTCAACTCCGCATGCAAAAAATAGGCCCTCACCCAGACCCAGATCTCGAAAAATGGAGATGCTGTTCGTCTACTTGCAAACCTTGGATTTTGTTTCACCATTTTAATGAAAAAAGAATCTAAACATGTTAGTATCTGCGTACTCAGAATGACCTGGAGAATAATAATAATAATGGCAGGTCAGTTTTAGGATTTAGTAAACATATTAAAAAACGAAAAAACAAAAGTGGAATTGCACTTTTTTTGACATTTCACTGCACTTGGAATTTTTTTCCCGTGTTCCAGTTTTCCAGTACACTATATGGTAAAATCAATGGTGTCAATCAAAAGTACAACTCGCAATCCACAAAATTAGCCCTCACACGGCCATATTGATGGGTAAAAAGAAAAGTTATGGCTCTGGGAAGAAGGGGCGCAAAAAACGTAAATGAAAAAAATGGAAAATCGCAAAGTGGTGAAGGGGGATAAAAATAGGGTTTGTTTATCTTACATTTAGAATATGACATGAGAGCGATACAATCGCTGGAGATGTGTCTGTCTATTTGAACCAATCTGTATATACAACCTTTTTTTTATTTTTTATGGATTTGTACTAATAAATAAGAATATATACATTTTTATTGCATTTAGTTATAACCCATGTTAAAGACAATATCAATTTTGTTCTTTAGATAGAACAGTTTGTCCTTACATGGAATTATTTCATCTTTACTTCTCGTGTTCACCACCAGCTCAGGGCCAAAGTCATTGGTAGTCATGTAGCACCTACCTACGCCAATCTACTGGTAGGCTGGTGGGAGGACACTGTGGTCATCTCCGAGTTCTTATTGAATACCATCGATCTGTGGCCTCTTAAGGGTGCTACATCTTTGCTACTGTTATAATCTGATAAGAAATATCATCATCGGATCAAATCCATCATTTAAGGAATGTGTTGATAAATTAAACAACAATATTGGCACTCAACTTGCTTATGAAATCTTGGAGGTACAAATATACTCGAACAATGAAGATGGCCTTGACATAAGTTTTTTAGAAAACAACCTCCATGTAATAATCTATTACATTGGTCTAGTCATTAAACCCTTCCTCTTGAACAAGGTATGCACAGTGGCCAATAAAGAATTTGAAGGAAATTTTAGATGCTATATAAATTCAGGAAGGATTCTGATAAATTGAGCATTATATTCAAAGAAAGAGGGGAGGTCCTAGAGGGTCCTAGTACAAGCATACAACTATGCGATGCATTGGGGCTTCAGCACATTGGTCTGGCATAGTAATTATGGGTAAGAGGCAATTATATTATTTTTTTACAAGCACATGTGGCACTTTATAACTATTTAATACTGTGAATGGCAATCACCTTATACCTATATATTTATCAGGTTCAAGTATAAAGAATGGAGGTTGCCAAACATTATGATATCTCCTCTTTTCCCATTTTAAAGATTTCTGTGGGATTACCTTAGTACATGCCTACATTCTTCGTATTCAGCATTATGTACGTTGATATATATTTTACCCGGGCGTCTAGGGTTCTCCCACTTAGGTTCTCTCCCTCCCTTTGCTCCATGGTTGTACTGCTGCCCACCTATCTTTTAGCAATATTGCCTTGCGCTGGCGTGTACTCCGGAGGACAGAGAATGAGCTTCAATCCAATATTGCGGCCAGCATGCAGCCAGCGGGTAAGGAAAGGGTGAATCAAACACCCGAAAACCCCGCCCATATGTCCCAAACTGGTCCCACAAAATTTAGGTGACAGGTTCCCTTTAAACTCTCTGTCTCTTATTCACTTTCTGCACCCCCATAGTAGTATAATGCACTCCCAAAGTAGTATAATGCACCCCAATAGGCGTACAATGCAAGGCTACAGAAGTATAATGCATTCCCATACTAGTATAATGCAGCCCCATTCTAGCAAAATACACCCCCATAGGAGTATAATGCACCCCCATAAAAGTATAATGCACCTCAAGAGGGTGGCTTGAAAATCTTTCTCCTTGCCTGATCGAGGTCCCCTGCTAGATTCATCTGAGGAACGTACTGTCATTCTTGGCGACGTACGCGCTGACAGCCTGTGACGGCTGTTAACTGCTGTCATGCGGGAGGAATCTCCTGGACAGCGACAGATTTTAATTGAACGTGCATCTGAGGACGCACGATCAGTTACTGAAGTGGCATGATCTTGCCACTGAGGTCCGGTGAGCAGAAGAGAGAGCCCGCTGCAGGCCTCCTCTCTTCTGCTCACCAGGCCCCAGCAGCAGTAAAGGCAGTAATGTCTGTTGTGAATTCTGCTCTTGGGCTCCCTCCGGTGGTTATAAGTGGTAGCGCTGCTGTCTCTGGATCGCAGCATTCATCAGGTGTGTCCACTTTTTGCAATTCGGACTGGGCTATTTAGTCTTGCTTGACCCTTTAGTCAGTGCCAGTTGTCCATTGTTCCTGGAGGATTCACATCCCTGCCTGGTCTCTCCTGCTGGTCTGAGTGATTCCATGTCTCTGGCCACTCAGATTGATCGGCGCTTGCGCGAGCGCAGAGTTGTGCACACTATGGCATTGTCTTCCGAGCGGAGTCCTGAGCCTATGCAGTGTGATAGGATTGTGTCTAGAGCTGAACGACAAGGATTCAGACGTCAGAATAGGTTGAGTTTTTACTGCGGCGATTCTGCTCATGTTATTTCTGATTGCCCTAAGCGTACCAAGAGAATCGCTAGTTCTGTTACCATCAGTACTGTACAACCTAAATTTCTGTTATCTGTGACCCTGATCTGCTCATTATCGTCATTTTCTGTCATGGCATTTGTGGATTCAGGCGCCGCTCTAAACTTAATGGACTTAGAATTTGCCAGACGTTGTGGTTTCCCCTTGCAGCCTTTGGAGAGTCCTATTCCTTTGAGGGGAATTGATGCTACACCGTTGGCTAAAAATAAACCTCAGTTTTGGACACAGCTGACCATGTGAATGGCGCCAGCCCATCAGGAAGATTGTCGTCTTCTGGTGTTGCATAATTTGCATGATGCTATTGTGCTGGGTTTCCCATGGTTACAGGTGCATAATCCGGTATTAGATTGGAAATCTATGTCTGTGACTAGTTGGGGTTGTCAGGGGGTTCATGGTGACGTTCCTTTGATGTCAATTGCCTCCTCCCCCTCTTCTGAAATTCCTGAGTTTTTGTCAGATTTCCAGGATGTATTCAATGAGCCCAAGTCCAGTTCCCTTCCACCGCATAGGGACTGTGATTGTGCTATTGACTTGATTCCAGGCTGTAAGTTCCCTAAGGGCCGACTTTTCAACCTGTCTGTGCCAGAACATACCGCCATGCGGAGCTATGTTAAGGAGTCTTTGGAGAAGGGGCATATTCGGCCTTCTTCTTCTTCACCATTGGGAGCAGGTTTTTTTTGTTGCCAAGAAGGATGGCTCCTTGAGACCCTGTATTGATTATCGCCTCTTGAATAAGATCACGGTCAAATTCCAATACCCTTTGCCTTTGCTTTCTGATCTGTTTGCTAGGATTAAGGGGGCTAGTTGGTTTACTAAGATTGACCTTTGAGGGGCATATAATCTTGTTCGTATTAAGCAGGGTGACGAATGGAAAACTGCGTTTAATACGCCCGAAGGCCATTTTGAATACCTTGTGATGCAATTCGGACTCTCTAATGCTCCATCTGTGTTTCAGCCCTTCATGCATGATATATTTCGGAATTATCTTGATAAATTCATGATTGTATATTTGGATGATATTTTGATTTTTTCAGATGATTGGGAGTCTCATGTGAAACAAGTCAGGATGGTATTTCAGATCCTTCGTGATAATGCCATGTTTGTGAAGGGGTCTAAGTGCCTCTTTGGAGTACAGAAGGTTTCTTTTTTGGGCTTCATTTTTTCTCCCTCATCTATAGAAATGGATCCGGTGAAGGTTCAGGCCATTCATGATTGGATCCAGCCCACATCCGTGAAGAGCCTTCAGAAATTTTTGGGCTTTGCTAATTTTTATTGCCGTTTCATTGCCAACTTCTCCAGTGTGGTTAAACCCCTGACCGATTTGACGAAGAAAGGCGCTGATGTGACGAATTGGCCCTCTGCGACTGTTTCTGCCTTTCAGGAGCTTAAATGCCGATTTACTTCTGCCCCTGTGTTGCGTCAGCCGGATGTTTCTCTTCCTTTTTAGGTTGAGGTTGACGCTTCTGAGATTGGGGCAGGGGCCGTTTTGTCTCAGAGAAATTCTGATGCTTCCTTGATGAAACCGTGTGCCTTCTTTTCTCGAAAGTTTTCGCCTGCGGAACGCAATTATGATGTCGGCAATCGTGAGTTGTTGGCTATGAAGTGGGCATTTGAGGAGTGGAGACATTGGCTTGAGGGGGCCAAGCACCGTATTGTGGTCTTGACCGATCATAAGAATCTGATTTACCTCGAGTCTGCCAAACGGCTGAATCCTAGACAGGCCCGATGGTCCCTGTTTTTCTCCCGTTTTGATTTTGTGGTCTTGTATCTTCCGGGTTCTAAGAATGTTAAGGCTGATGCTCTCTCTAGGAGCTTTTTGCCTGATTCTCCTGGGGTCCTTGAGCCGGTCGGCATTCTGAAGGAGGGGGTGATTCTTTCTGCCATCTCCCCTGATTTACGACGGGTTCTTCAGGAATTTCAGGCTGATAAACCTGACCACTGTTGTTGTGAATTAGACTTTTTTGGCTCCCTCTTGTGGTCACTAGTGATATGACTCTGGGATTGTCTTTCCTCAGTTTGGCACCCACCTGGGTCGTTAGTCCAGGGGTGTTGCTATATAAAGTTCCTGAATTCTCAGTCTGGTGCCTGGCATCGTTGTAATCAGTTCCTTTCTGTTTGCTCCTGTCTGCTGGTCCTGGATCTTGCAAAATTAAGCTAAGTCCTGCTTCTTGGTTTTTTGGTTATTTGCATTGCTCTTATTTTTTTGTCCAGTTTGTACTAAATGTGATTCCTGATTTTTGCTGGAAGCTCTAGGGGGCTGGTATTCTCCCCCCGGGCCGTTAGACGGTTCGGGGGTTCTTGAATATCCAGCGTGGAAATTTTGATAGGGTTTTTGCTGACTGTATAAGTCATCTTACTATATTCTGCTATTAGTCAGTGGGCCTCTCTTTGCTAAATATCTAGTTCATTCTTACGTTTGTCTTTTCTTCTTACCTCACCGTTATTATTTGTTGGGGGCTTGTATCCAACTTTTGGGGTCTTTTCTCTGGAGGCAAGAAAGGTCTATCTTTTCCCTTCTAGGGTTAGTTAGTTCTCCGGCTGGCGCGAGACGTCTAGAACCAACGTAGGCACGTTCCCCGGCTGCTGCTATTTGTGGTGCTAGGATTAGATATACGGTCAGCCCAGTTACCACTGCCCTATGAGCTGTTTTTTTGTGTTTGCAGACTTGGTATTCACTTTTGAGACCCTCTGCCATTGGGGTCATAACACGCTGTCCAGTGGGGAAACTGTTTGTTCCTGACAGATGGACTAGTAAAGTGATTTCGGAGGTTCATTGTTCTGTGTTGGCTGGTCATCCTGGGATTTTTGGTACCAGAGATTTGGTTGGTAGGTCCTTTTGGTGGCCTTCTTTGTCACGGGATGTGCGTTCTTTTGTGCAGTCCTGTGGGACTTGTGCGCGGGCCAAGCCTTGCTGTTCCCGCGCTAGTGGGTTGCTTTTGCCTTTGCCGGTCCCTGAGAGGCCTTGGGCGCATATTTCTATGGATTTTATTTAGGATCTTCCGGTTTCCCAGAGGATTTCGGTTATCTGGGTGGTTTGTGACCGATTTTCTAAGATGGTTCATTTGGTACCTTTGCCTAAATTGCCTTCCTCTTCTGATTTGGTTCCGTTGTTTTTTCAGCATGTGGTTCGTTTGCATGGCATTC
Source organism: Ranitomeya variabilis (assembly GCF_051348905.1). Classification (NCBI taxonomy): domain Eukaryota; kingdom Metazoa; phylum Chordata; class Amphibia; order Anura; family Dendrobatidae; genus Ranitomeya; species Ranitomeya variabilis. The sequence continues at coordinate 77,455,592 of NC_135233.1, forward strand.
CGGAGAATATTGTGTCCGATAGAGGTTCCCAGTTTGTTTCTAGGTTTTGGCGGGCCTTTTGTGCTAGGCTGGGCATTGATTTGTCTTTTTCTTCCGCATTTCATCCTCAGACAAATGGTCAAACCGAGCGAACTAATCAGACTTTGGAAAACTTATTTGAGATGCTTTGTGTCTGCTGATCAGGATGATTGGGTGGCTTTCTTGCCATTGGCCGAGTTTGTCCTTAATAATCGGGCTAGTTCTGCTACCTTGGTTTCACCCTTCTTTTGTAACTCTGGTTTTCATCCTCGTTTTTCTTCAGGGCAGGTTGAGCCTTCTGATTGTCCCGGGGTGGACTCTGTGGTTGACAGGTTGCAGCAAATTTGGGCTCATGTTGTTGACAATTTGGTGTTGTCTCAGGAGGGGGCTCAGCGTTTTGCTAACCATCGTCGGTGTGTTGGTTCCCGGCTTCGGGTTGGGGATTTGGTCTGGTTGTCTTCCCGTCATGTTCCTATGAAGGTTTCTTCTCCTAAGTTCAAGCCTCGGTTTATTGGCCCTTATAGGATTTCTGAGATTATCAATCCAGTGTCTTTTCGTTTGGCCCTTCCAGCCTCTTTTTCCATCCATAATGTTTTTCATAGATCTTTGTTGGGGAAATATGTGGTGCCTGTTGTTCCCTCTGTTGATCCTCCTGCCCCGGTGTTGATTGATGGGGAGTTGGAGTATGTGGTTGAGAAGATTTTGGATTCTCGTTTTTCGAGGTGGAAGCTTCAGTATCTTGTCAAATGGAAGGGTTATGGCCAGGAGGATAATTCTTGGGTTGTTGCCTCCGATGTTCATGCTGAGGATTTGGTTCGTGCCTTTCATTTGGCTCGTCCGGATCGGCCTGGGGGCTCTGGTGAGGGTTCGGTGACCCCTCCTCAAGGGGGGGGTACTGTTGTGAATTCTGCTTTTGGGCTCCCTCCGGTGGTTATAAGTGGTAGCGCTGCTGTCTCTGGATTGCAGCATTCATCAGGTGTGTCCACTTTTTGCAATTCGGACTGGGCTATTTAGTCTTGCTTGACCCTTTAGTCAGTGCCAGTTGTCCATTGTTCCTGGAGAATTCACATCCCTGCCTGGTCTCTCCTGCTTTGCTGTTCATTTCAACAAAGATAAGTTCTGGCCTTGATTTTTGCAGTCCACATGCTGTGGGCCTTATTGTTCAGTTCTTTTCCATGTTTTTTGTCTTGTCCAGCTTGGTCTGTATAAGGATTTGTTTAGCCAAGCTGGTATCTCTGGAGATGCAGATATACCCTCCATATCTTTAGTTAGATGTGGAGATTTTGTATTTTCTGTGGTGGATATTTTCTAGTGTTTTAATACTGACCGCATAGTACTCTGTCCTATCCTTTCTATTTAGCTAGAAGTGGCCTCCTTTGCTAAATTCTGATTTCAGTCTGTGTATGTTTTTTCCCTCTCCTCTCACAGTCAATATTTGTGGGGGGCTGTCTATCCTTTGGGGATTTTCTCTGAGGCAAGATAGTTTTCCCTTTTCTATATCTAGGGATAATTAGTCCTCCGGCTGTGTTGAGATTTCTAGGGAGTGATAGGTACATTCCACGGCTACTTCTAGTTGCGGTGTTAAGTTCAGGGTCTGCGGTCAGTACAGGTACCACCTTCTCCAGAGTACGTCTAATGCTGCTCCTAGGCCACCAGATCATAACAAATGTCCTGATGGCGGCACCAACTAGGGCCTGGATAGGTGATAACTTCTTTTTACCTAAACACTTTATTAGTCAAAACGAAAAAGAAAACAAGCTCCTTTGTAATTATTTGTGACCTAGTTTTCAGATTATCTAACAGGTTTCCTTTAATTTTTCTTACTTATCAGGCAGTGCCGGAGATAACATCAGGCAGATTCTGCGTCTTGGCAGTCTGAGGTTCCTGAGGATGGCCATCAGATATAGGAGCAGGAAATAAGCAGGTTTTCTGGGTTTTTTTTGCTCATTTTATTTTTTTTTCATCTTATGACCTTTTCTCAGCACACTCTTCCTCCTCTTCTGCAGTAGGCCGATGGTTGGTATCATTAGCTGCTCTTCCGGGCTTTATGAGGACTCTTGCAGACAGCCCTCCCTTATGATGTACATTCACAGGAGATGTAGGCACAGTCTCCGATAGAAGTCACGTTGTCCTCCATGTACATAGTCCTCAGAGAAGCATGTAGGCCGAGAACAGGATCCTTCATTCTGGAGGAAGTGGTGCATCCTCGGTCATATTCTGTGAATGTGGATAATAGAAATGACTTGTTAAAACAATAATAAACTTATTTTATATAGTAAGGACATATAACTTTATGAATATGATCATGTTTGCACTCCCATGTCGACTAAGTTATTACAGACAATTTCCTTTGCTCACTTGTTATTTCCTTTACTACTGGCCGTAATCCTAATCTGCCATTCAATCTGATATGTGAAGAGATTAGATAATGTTTCTATAGGATATGTGTTTCCTGACGTGTACTGGACGATTATATAAATGTGTATACTGTTACTATACAACTTTACCTTAAAAAAAGATATATACTTACATTTAGTAATGGAATCGATAGATGGCATTCACTTAATAGTACAGATGGGATTGAGGTTCTCCAGGTTTTGTTGGATTATTCCAACAGCGCCAGGATGACCAAAGACAGTCTCAAGTTACTTGTGAGGACTGTGACAGTTAGAAGACAGCCTGTGTGAAGCTAATCTCTTAGGCCTCTTTCACACTTGCGTCGGTATGGGGCCGTCGCAAACCGTCGGCCCGACGTCCCGACGCACGTTGTGAAATCGCATCACAACGCATCCTGCGAGCACATTTGCAGGATCCATTTTTTGCCCCAAACGACGGATTGCGACGGATTACAAAATAGGCTAGTGTGAAAGTAGCCTTAGCAAGAAGTCCCTGCAAAGTCCCACTGTTTAAAAAAAATTTACATAAGCGGATACAATTTGCCAAAGAGCACATCAACTGGTCTAAAGAGAAACGGAGAAACATTTTGTGGACTGATGAAAGTAAAATTGTTCTTTGGGTCCAAGGGTCACAAACAGTTTGTCAGACAATCTCCAAACTCTGCATTCAAGCCACAGTACACTCTGAAGACAGTGAAGCATGGTGGTGCAAGCATCATGATATGTTCAGGTTTCTCTTACTGTGGTGCCGGACCTATTTACTGTATACCAGGGATCATGGACAAGTTTGCACATATTAAAATACTTGAAGAGGTCATGTTACCTTCTCTGAAGAGGATACGCCCTTGAAATGGATGTTTCAATAAGACAATGACCCTAAACAGACCAGTAAACGAGCAAAATCTTGATTCCAGTCCCACAAAATTGAGAATCTTGAGTGGCCAGCCCAATCCCCGGACCTTAGTCCGATAGAACACTTGTGGAGTGACATTAAAAATGCAGTTTGAGGCAAAGCCAACAAATGCCAAAAAATTGTGGGATGTAATTCAAGCATCCTGGGCTGGAATAACAGGTGACGGGCCAGAAGTTGGTTGACTCGATGCAACATAAATGTGAAGCCGTTCTAAAAAACTGTAGGTATATAACAAAATATTAGGTTAGTGATTCCCAGGAATGCTAAATCCACAGAAAAAAGAAAGTACATATTGTGAGTTTGTAAAGACAAATGCAGGCACCGCCATATTTTTTAGAACAGCCCAATGATCATTTTTTGTTATTTTTTGTTAAGTAGTTAAAATTTATGTCCATTTCTCTTCATGTTTTGAATTAGAAAAGAGCGTGCAATGTTTCCAATACTGGAAATAAAAACTAGGATAAAGATTTTGTGGTTAACTCATGTTTTTGAACACACTGCTATTATTTTGAACACTACTGTATGTGTCCATGGCCCCTGATACGTATTAAAAAGACTAAATGTTGATTTCAGTGTCGTAACCCTGAACATGTGGAAAGGGTAGGGGGGCTCTAGACATGCTGGAGATACAACCCTAGCAGGACATATGATCCTGATGATGTTTTAGCAATCTCTTTTTAATTATAAGATTAGTCCAGTTTACATTTGTAAGGAGGAACAACAAATTATTTGTCAGTAGATCTTCTAACCCGGAGAAACTCAACAAGAGACTGTCTTTCACACTGTTTATCTGACACGATTCTTTTTTTGGGTTCATGTTTGACTAATGTCTTTATATTCTTTTTTTTCTGGCTACCTACAGTAGATCGTTCAAGGACAAACAATTTTGTCTCAGTTTCATTTGTTGGATTTTTTATCTTTTGCCTTTTCACATATTCTTATCTCAGCGTCTGTCAAAATATAAATAGTAGACAGCACCGCCGACTTCACTGGATCAAAGCACCTAACACGTAGTGTTCTCATTGAAGCTTAGCCTCCAGATCTCGGATGCTCCTCTGAAAAAACATTGAAATTCTGTCCATATGACAAAGAAGAGAAGGCAGCACTCACCGATCCTTAAAATGGTTTGTCCTTTATTCAGTCACATAATAAAACCTTCATGGCTCTGGTATAGCGCTTCTACGGGTCAGTCCCCATATACCAGCGCGAAACGGCCGTCGTTAGAGCCTGCACTGTTGTGAAATTGGATTTTGGGCTCCCCCGGTGGCCACTGGTGGAATTGAACTGGTGTGCATCATCCCCTCTGTTCACCTGTTTCCATCAGGATGTGGGAGTCGCTATTTAACCTTGCTCCTCTGTCACTTCCATGCCGGTCAACATTGTAATCAGAAGCCTTTCTGTGCATGTTCCTGCTGCTAGACAACTCCCAGCTAAGTTGGACTTTAGTCCTCGTTTGTTTTTGCATTTTGTTCCAGTTCACAGCTGTAGTTTCGTTTCTGTGTCTGGAAAGCTCTTGTGATCTGAAATTGCCACTCTGATGTTATGAGTTAATACTAGAGTCTTAAAGTAATTTCAGGATGGTATTTTGATAGGGTTTTCAGCTGACCATGAAAGTGCCCTTTCTGTCTTCCTGCTATCTAGTAAGCGGACCTCAATTTTGCTAAACCTATTTTCATACTACGTTTGTCATTTCATCTAAAATCACCGCCAATATATGTGGGGGCCTCTGTCTGCCTATCGGGGAAATTTCTCTAGAGGTGAGCCAGGACTATATTTTCCTCTGCCAGGATTAGTTAGTCCTCCGGCCGGCGCTGGGCGTCTAGGGATAAAAACGTAGGCAACGCTACCCGGCTACTGTTAGTTGTGCGGCAGGTTTAGTTCATGGTCAGTTTAGTTTCCATCCTTCCAAGAGCTAGTACTTATGTTTGCTGGGCTATGTTCTCTTGCCATTGAGAACCATAACAGTTTGACCGGCCAAAAAGGGTTAAATTAATTGACAGAGAAAGGAGAGAAAAGAGAAGTCTGCTGAAGATTTTTTTTTTTTTTTTTTTCCCCTTCAGTTCTGAGTGTGCTTGTAATTGAATCTCTTGCAAGTCTGCCTATATTGCAGCCTTTCTCTCTCTCTCTCTCCTTCTAATCCTGGAATGGCTCTGTGTTCACCTGTTTAAAATGGATATTCAGAGTTTAGCTGCAGGTTTGAATAATCTCACCACGAAAGTTCAAAATTTACAAGATTTTGTTGTTCATGTTCCTATATCTGAACCTAGAATTCCTTTGCCTGAATTTTTCTCGGGGAATAGATCTTGCTTTCAAAATTTCAAAAATAATTGCAAGTTGTTTTTGTCCCTGAAATCTCGCTCTGCTGGAGATCCTGCTCAGCAGGTCAGGATTGTGATTTCCTTGCTCCGGGGCGACCCTCAGGATTGGGCTTTTGCATTGGCTCCAGGGGATCCTGCGTTGCTCAATGTGGATGCGTTTTTTCTGGCCTTGGGGTTGCTTTATGAGGAACCTCAGTTAGAGCTTCAGGCGGAAAAGGCCTTGATGTCCCTATCTCAGGGGCAAGACGAAGCTGAAATATACTGCCAGAAATTCCGTAAATGGGCTGTGCTTACTCAGTGGAATGAGTGCGCCCTGGCGGCGAATTTCAGAGAGGGTCTCTCTGATGCCATTAAGGATGTTATGGTGGGGTTCCCTGTGCCTGCGGGTCTGAATGAGTCCATGACAATGGCTATCCAGATCGATAGGCGTCTGCGGGAGCGCAAACCTGTGCACCATTTGGCGGTGTCTACTGAGAAGACGCCAGAGAATATGCAATGTGATAGAATTCTGTCCAGAAGTGAACGGCAGAATTTAAGACGAAAAAATGGGTTGTGCTTCTATTGCGGTGATTCAACTCATGTTATATCAGCATGCTCTAAGCGTACTAAGAAGCTTGATAAGTCTGTTTCAATTGGCACTTTACAGTCTAAGTTTATTCTATCTGTGACCCTGATTTGTTCTTTATCATCTATTACCGCGGATGCCTATGTCGACTCTGGCGCCGCTTTGAGTCTTATGGATTGGTCCTTTGCCAAACGCTGTGGGTATGATTTGGAGCCTCTTGAAACTCCTATACCCCTGAAGGGGATTGACTCCACCCCATTGGCTAGTAATAAACCACAATACTGGACACAAGTAACTATGCGGATTAATCCGGATCATCAGGAGATTATTCGCTTTCTTGTGCTGTATAACCTACATGATGTGTTGGTGCTTGGATTGCCATGGCTGCAATCTCATAACCCAGTCCTTGACTGGAAAGCTATGTCTGTGTTAAGCTGGGGATGTAAGGGGACGCATGGGGACGTACCTGTGGTTTCCATTTCATCATCTATTCCCTCTGAGATTCCTGAATTCTTGACTGAATATCGTGACGTTTTTGAAGAACCTAAGCTTGGTTCATTACCTCCGCACCGGGAGTGCGATTGTGCCATAGATTTGATTCCGGGTAGTAAATACCCTAAGGGTCGTTTATTTAATCTGTCTGTGCCTGAACATGCTGCTATGCGAGAATATATAAAGGAGTCCTTGGAAAAGGGACATATTCGTCCTTCGTCATCTCCCTTAGGAGCCGGTTTTTTCTTTGTGGCTAAGAAAGATGGCTCTTTGAGACCGTGTATTGATTATCGGCTTTTGAATAAAATCACGGTTAAATATCAATATCCGTTGCCACTGCTGACTGATTTGTTTGCTCGCATAAAGGGGGCCAAGTGGTTCTCTAAGATAGATCTCCGTGGGGCGTATAATTTGGTGCGAATTAAGCAGGGGGATGAGTGGAAGACCGCATTTAATACGCCCGAGGGCCACTTTGAGTATTTGGTGATGCCTTTTGGTCTTTCAAATGCCCCTTCAGTCTTTCAGTCCTTTATGCATGACATTTTCCGTGATTATTTGGATAAATTTATGATTGTGTATCTGGATGATATTTTGATTTTTTCGGATGACTGGGACTCTCATGTCCAGCAGGTCAGGAGGGTTTTTCAGGTTTTGCGGTCTAATTCCTTGTGTGTGAAGGGTTCTAAGTGCGTTTTTGGGGTTCAAAAGATTTCCTTTTTGGGATATATTTTTTCCCCCTCTTCCATCGAGATGGATCCTGTCAAGGTTCAGGCTATTTGTGATTGGACGCAACCCTCTTCTCTTAAGAGTCTTCAGAAATTTTTGGGCTTTGCTAACTTTTATCGTCGATTTATTGCTGGTTTTTCTGATGTTGTTAAACCATTGACTGATTTGACTAAGAAGGGTGCTGATGTTGCTGATTGGTCCCCTGCTGCTGTGGAGGCCTTTCGGGAGCTTAAGCGCCGCTTTTCTTCCGCCCCTGTGTTGCGTCAGCCTGATGTTGCTCTTCCTTTTCAGGTTGAGGTCGACGCTTCTGAAATCGGAGCTGGGGCAGTTTTGTCGCAGAGAAGTTCCGATTGTTCCGTGATGAGACCTTGTGCCTTTTTCTCGCGTAAATTTTCGCCCGCCGAGCGGAATTATGATGTTGGGAATCGGGAGCTTTTGGCCATGAAGTGGGCTTTTGAGGAGTGGCGTCATTGGCTTGAGGGGGCTAGACATCAGGTGGTGGTATTGACTGACCACAAAAATCTAATTTATCTTGAGTCCGCCAGACGCCTGAATCCTAGACAGGCGCGCTGGTCGTTGTTTTTCTCTCGGTTTAATTTTGTGGTGTCCTACCTGCCGGGTTCTAAGAATGTTAAGGCGGATGCCCTTTCTAGGAGTTTTGAGCCTGACTCCCCTGGTAACTCTGAACCTACAGGTATCCTTAAGGATGGAGTGATATTGTCTGCCGTTTCTCCAGACCTGCGGCGGGCCTTGCAGGAGTTTCAGGCGGATAGACCTGATCGTTGCCCACCTGGTAGACTGTTTGTTCCTGATGATTGGACCAGTAAAGTCATTTCTGAGGTTCATTCTTCTGCGTTGACAGGTCATCCTGGAATCTTTGGTACCAGGGATTTGGTGGCAAGGTCCTTCTGGTGGCCTTCCCTGTCTCGAGATGTGCGAGGCTTTGTGCAGTCTTGTGACGTTTGTGCTCGGGCCAAGCCTTGTTGTTCTCGGGCTAGTGGATTGTTGTTGCCCTTGCCTATCCCGAAGAGGCCCTGGACGCACATCTCGATGGATTTTATTTCGGATCTTCCTGTTTCTCAGAAGATGTCTGTCATCTGGGTGGTGTGTGACCGTTTCTCTAAGATGCTCCATTTGGTTCCCCTGCCTAAGTTGCCTTCTTCTTCCGAGTTGGTTCCTCTGTTTTTTCAAAATGTGGTCCGTTTGCATGGTATTCCGGAGAATATCGTTTCTGACAGAGGAACCCAATTCGTGTCTAGATTTTGGCGAGCATTCTGTGCTAGGATGGGCATAGATTTGTCTTTCTCGTCTGCTTTCCATCCTCAGACAAATGGCCAGACCGAGCGGACGAATCAGACCTTGGAGACATATTTGAGGTGTTTTGTGTCTGCAGATCAGGATGATTGGGTTGCTTTTTTGCCTTTAGCGGAGTTTGCCCTCAATAATCGGGCCAGCTCTGCCACCTTGGTGTCTCCTTTTTTCTGTAATTCGGGGTTTCATCCTCGATTTTCTTCTGGTCAGGTGGAATCTTCGGATTGTCCTGGAGTGGATGCTGTGGTGGAGAGGTTGCATCAGATTTGGGGGCAGGTAGTGGACAATTTGAAGTTGTCCCAGGAGAAGACTCAGCTTTTGCCAACCGCCGGCGTCGGGTTGGTCCTCGGCTTTGTGTTGGGGACTTGGTGTGGTTGTCTTCTCGTTTTGTCCCTATGAGGGTTTCTTCTCCTAAGTTTAAGCCTCGGTTCATCGGCCCGTACAAGATATTGGAGATTCTTAACCCTGTGTCCTTCCGTTTGGACCTCCCTGCATCTTTTTCTATTCACAATGTTTTTCATCGGTCATTGTTGCGCAGGTATGAGGTACCGGTTGTGCCTTCCGTTGAGCCTCCTGCTCCGGTGTTGGTTGAGGACGAGTTGGAGTACGTTGTGGAAAAAATCTTGGACTCCCGTGTTTCCAGACGGAAACTCCAGTATCTGGTCAAATGGAAGGGATACGGTCAGGAGGATAATTCTTGGGTGACTGCCTCTGATGTTCATGCCTCCGATCTGGTCCGTGCCTTTCATAGGGCTCATCCTGATCGCCCTGGTGGTTCTGGTGAGGGTTCGGCGCCCCCTCCTTGAGGGGGGGTACTGTTGTGAAATTGGATTTTGGGCTCCCCCGGTGGCCACTGGTGGAATTGAACTGGTGTGCATCATCCCCTCTGTTCACCTGTTTCCATCAGGATGTGGGAGTCGCTATTTAACCTTGCTCCTCTGTCACTTCCATGCCGGTCAACATTGTAATCAGAAGCCTTTCTGTGCATGTTCCTGCTGCTAGACAACTCACAGCTAAGTTGGACTTTAGTCCTCGTTTGTTTTTGCATTTTGTTCCAGTTCACAGCTGTAGTTTCGTTTCTGTGTCTGGAAAGCTCTTGTGATCTGAAATTGCCACTCTGATGTTATGAGTTAATACTAGAGTCTTAAAGTAATTTCAGGATGGTATTTTGATAGGGTTTTCAGCTGACCATGAAAGTGCCCTTTCTGTCTTCCTGCTATCTAGTAAGCGGACCTCAATTTTGCTAAACCTATTTTCATACTACGTTTGTCATTTCATCTAAAATCACCGCCAATATATGTGGGGGCCTCTGTCTGCCTATCGGGGAAATTTCTCTAGAGGTGAGCCAGGACTATATTTTCCTCTGCCAGGATTAGTTAGTCCTCCGGCCGGCGCTGGGCGTCTAGGGATAAAAACGTAGGCAACGCTACCCGGCTACTGTTAGTTGTGCGGCAGGTTTAGTTCATGGTCAGTTTAGTTTCCATCCTTCCAAGAGCTAGTACTTATGTTTGCTGGGCTATGTTCTCTTGCCATTGAGAACCATAACACTGCACACTCCTATCTTCACACACCCCCGAGCCATGAAGGTTTTATTATGTGACTGAATAAAGGACAAACCATTTTAAGGATCGGTGAGTGCTGCCTTCTCTTCTTTGTCATATACTGTATTCTTATCTCAATTTAGACTTTATTATCCCCGCACTATAGTATGAATTCCTGTTGTACAAAGTTCTAACATTGCATCTTTACAAAAATTCAATAACATTTTATACACTCATTATAACATCTTTTGTATCACTTTGTTAGCATGTCCTTTGTATAACTTTCTTGACATGTCATCTCACTGCACATGCGCTTGGTCAATACATTGTACTTTTGAGTCGCTATTTTGCATGGGACTGAACCCGACAACTGTACGTCTCACACTGTTTTTTGCTGACCAACACCCTCCTACCCCAACATGGTAAACAAATATGGAGAGTAAGCCAGCACAACCTGTAAGAGGAGTCCTTTTTAATAGTTTTCTAATGAGAAAAGCCTACTGTGGAAATGTTATATGGGTTAATAAAAGGTTAATCTAACCGAATGCGCCGCCTTACTCTCCATATTTGTTGAGTCAAGTAGATGGAGGTGAGCGCCAGTATAGTTATCTACACAGCAAGTCCTCATTACATGTTGTATCTGTTTATTATCAAAGATAGAACACGTTCCCATTATAATCCATACTGCTATTCACGTGTGTTTTCATGGACCATGCACAATGCTCGGAGACATGTCTGTTTTTTTTATGGCAGCACAGATGACAAGAGCCAACATGAGTCTTTAGGTCTGTGAAAAGCACAATACAGTCAGCTGATGGCATCCGTGTGCTGTCAGCATTTAACATTGCAAATAGCTTGTCACTGCAAGACTTGGTTTCACGTACAAGTCCAGCTAATCTAAGTAACTCCGCCACCACCAATGATAGGCAGCTTGCTGATAAAGTACAGAGGAAGCTGTCAATCAATGGTGTGGGTGAGATTATACACAGCTCAGTATTAGAGAACTGTTACATCTACAACAGGGATTCTACACCAAGCAAGCCAGCAAGAGACAAATCACTGGAATCAGGGTCTTTTTACTGACCTGAGACATAAGAGAATAGCAACCCCATACAGATGACAATCCAGCAGCTGTCAGCTGTACACTATAGCTGACAACTTGATGTACCAGCCACGTGTTGGCACCGTCTATATCTGTTTAACTTCTTAAATGCTGCTGTAAGTAGTGACTACATCATATAAAAGAGTGTGGCTTCTCCCTCTTTATCCCCATCGGCACCCTGAGATCATGATTGTGTGGTCCTGATGCTTGTCATGGCAATTCATGACCAAATAGCGGCCTTAGAGTCTGCCGGCTGTAGTAACCTGTTCAATAGTTAACATTTAGGTGGTAGAAATACATTTTTTTATTCCAGTCATGTCACTTTGCATTAATTCCTGAAAAGCACCTGAATGGTAAATAAACTACCTGACGGCAGTTTTTAATATGTCAGGGGGTGCTGTTTTTTAATATGATATCACTTAGAGGGTTTCCCAATATATAGGACCCCCAAAGGCACTTCAAACCTGGATAGGTCCCTAAAAAAAACCCTTGTGTATACTTCCTTGAAAAATTGCTGCTACATTTTTAAACCTCCTAAAATGCTAACAAAAATAAAATAACATTTTACAAATGGTGGTGATGTAAAGCAGTTCATTAGCTAAATATTATTACGGTTTTTATATGGTACTAGATGGTGGCCCGATTCTAACGTATCGGGTATTCTAGATTATGTAGGTAGTATATAGCATAGGCTACGTACTATATTGCACAGTGATGTAGTATATAACACAACCGATGTAGTATATAACAGAGCTACGTAGTATATAACACAGCCACGTAGTATATAACATAGCCACGTAGTGTATTGCACAGCTACGTAGTGTATTGCACAGGCACGTAGTATATTGGTCAGCCACGTAGTATATAGCAGAGCCACGTAGTATATATCAGCCACGTAGTATATTGTAGAGCCACGTAGTATATTGCACAGCCACGTAGTATATAACTCAGTCACGTAATGTATTGTACAGCTATGTAGTATAGTGGTCAGCGACGTAGTATATAGCAGAGCCACGTAGTATATAACATAGCCACATAGTATATTGTAGAGGCACGTAGTATATTGCATAGCTGCGTAGTATATTGCACAGCCACGTCGTATATAACTGAGCCACGTAGTATATAACAGAGCCACGTAGTATATTGCACAGTCGACGTAGTATATAACAGAACCGACACAGCCTCATAGAATATTGCACAGCTACGTAGTATATAACACAGAGCACGTAGTATATTGCACAGCCACGTAGTATATTGGACAGTCACGTTGTATATTGCACAGTCACGTTGTATATTGCCCAGCTTCATAGTACAGTATATAGCACAGAGATGTAGTATATAACAGAGTCCACGCAGTATGTAACACAGCCCACGTAGTATATAGCAATGTAGGCACTATATGCGTGGTTAAAAAAGACTTAAAATAAAAAATAAACATATACTCACCTTCCGAAGGCCCCATGAAGTCCTGGCGCCTGTGTGCGGTGCACGTGTCAGCTTCCGGTCCCAGGGTTGGTATGAGCGCAGGACCTGTGATGACGTCGCGGTCACATGACCGTGACGTCATGGCAGGTCCTTCTCGCATAGCATCCTTGCACCGGAACCTGCCGCTTGCACTGCCGAGGACAGCGCGTGACGTCGGAAGGTGAGAATAACCTTTTTTTAATATTATTATGATTTGTAACATTAGATCTTTTTACTATTGATGCTGCATACGCAGCATCAATAGTAAAAAGTTGGACACACAGGGTTAATAGCTGCGTTAACGGAGTGCGTTACACCGCGGCATAACGCGGTCCGTTAACGCTGCCATTAGCCCTGTGTGAGGGCTGACTGGAGGGGAGTATGGAGCAGGCACTGACTGCGGGGAGTAAGGAGCGGCCATTTTGCCACCAGACTGTGCCCGTTGCTGATTGGTCGTGGCTGTTTTGCCGCGACCAATCAGCGACTTGGGATTTCCGTTACACACAGAAAGACAGACAGACAGAAAGACAGCAGTGACCCTTAGACAATTATATAGTAGATGACTCTCTGGATTAAAGAGATAATCATTTAAAGTTTGAAAATTGATAATTTTTTTACATTTTTGTCAAATTTCTGATATTTTTAGTAAGTAAGCAGAAAACATATCGACTTAAATTTACCATTATCATAAATTGTAATGTGCCACGAAAAAATAATCTCAAAATCACTGGGCTTTGTTGAAGCGTTCCAGAGTTACTACTACATAAAGTGATATTGGTCAGATTTTAAAAATTTGGCCCAGTCACCCACGGGTTAATAACACTATTAGGGTCTGTGCACACGTTGCGGATTTTGCTGCAGATTCAGAGCAGTTTTCCATGAGTTTACAGTACCATGTAAACCTATGGAGAACAAAATCAGCAGTGCACATGCTGCGGAAAAAAACACGCGGAAACGCTGCGCTTATTCTGCAGCATGTCAATTCTTTGTGCAGATTCCGCAGCGGTTTACACCTGCTCCATAATAGGAATCCGCAGGGGTAAAACCGCAGGTGGTAGCTGCACAAAAACCGCAGTAAATCCGTAGTGCGGATTTACCAAAATCAGTGTGGAAAAATCCGCACACCTTTCCGCAACCTGTGCATATACCCTTAACCTGCAGATTAACCCCATGTCTGCAGGTTAATAGTGTTTTTTTTCTAGTGATCGAATCTCTTTAAGCTCTCTTTATCAGTTTGTATTTTTAATTGTTATTTATTAAAAGCTACATCTCAAGAGATTTCTATTTGTGCTTAATAGGGTGATAAAAGAGCTTTTAGACCACGTTCACATGTTCATGATTTGGTCAGTATTTGTAAGCCAAAACCAGGAGTGGAACAATCAGAGGAAAAGTACCGTATTTTTCGGGTTATAAGACACACTTTTATGATCCACAAAATTAGGGGGAAAATGGGGGTGCGTCTTATAATCCTGTAATATGACCGCCGGACAAGTCCTTAAAGAGAGATATGTGTCATCGCGGCTATTAGCAGCGATGATGTAAGCTCGGAAGCAAGCTCCAGCACATATAGTGCTGAGAGAATTGTTTGGGCAGCTCCAGGGCCGGGTTTTACAAACGGTCATAAGACATGGGTGGGAATGGCCGCTCGCATATCCCCACCCCAGGGGTGTGGTTTGGCTAATAAAATGGTGGCCAATTGCCTCATTCAGTTTCTGTGGCTGGAGGTGTGACCTCGTGTGTGTGTGTGCGTGTGTGCGCGTTTGCGTGCATGCGTGCTAAAGACACTGACCTGTGCGGGCGGACCCGCAGTGCTACATGGACTGTTTATTTTTCTGTTTGTTACTTTGTGCCGGAAAAGGCTGTTCATTTGTTTTTCTATCCAGAACAGTTTATGCCGTTTGAATAAACTTGCTTGGACATTTCAGCAATACCGCTTCCTGTGCCTGCCTCAACCGCAGCCGGGTGAGTATGAAACCCTACAATCCAAACACTGTTCTTACTGACTTGTCAATGCTGCGGGCCCAGATCTGGGGGTGTTGTGGTGGTCGTGCAGTGGTGATACGGTGACGAGCTGCAGCCGCATAGGGTGGCCGCCATTCATCTTCTGGGGTCCGGCTTCTCACTCGCCGCAGGCGTAGATGGAGGAAAGCCGAGATCTCCATCCGCGCCTGTCTCTACGCGATGTCTGTAAGAAAATGGCGGCGGATGTGGTGCAGGCACAGATGGAGCTCTTGGCTCGGCCTCGATGATGTCACCGCTGGTCAATGGTGCTGCGCTCGCAGATGCTGATTCACCAGTGGTTTTCAGCCTAGACGGTCGCATCTTAGCACCGTCCAGGTTGAAAACTATTTCTCCCCCAGACATGGATTACGGCGTGGGACAAAACGACAGACAGGTATGGTATATTGTTTTTTTTTTATTATTTTTATTACAGGAGAACAAGGTCTAAGGTGGAATTAAGCATTAGGTGAGTTTAACTGTTTGCTATTTTTAAATAAAAAAGTAAAACTGTGTTTAGTCTTATTTCTAATAAAGGACTTTATTCTGGCTGTGTCTTTATTTACCATGTAACTATAGGATCAGTAATGGATTGGTGTGTTATAGACGGCTCTCCATTACTAAGCCATGGGTTTGCTGTCACCTGACAATACAAAGGTGACATCAACCCCACAAATATTACCCCACTTGCCACCGCTACAGGGCAGGTGAGAAGAGCCGGGCAAAGCGCCAGAATTGGCACATCTAACAGATGTGCCTTTTCTGGGCAGCTGCAGGCTATTTTTGGCTGGGGGCCTATATCAATGGCCCCTTACCAGCCTGAGAATACCAGACCCCAGCTTTCTGCTTTAGCAAGGTTGGTTTTTAAAAATGAGGGGGACTCAACTCAGATTTTTACAATTACTTATTTAAATAATTAAAAATAAAGCGTGGGAACCCCTCTCTTCTTGATAACCAACCTTGCTGAAGCTGAGGGTTGCATCACCCAGCTGTGAGTTTTGCCTGACTGGTTATAGAAAGTACAGGGGAACCCACGCTGGGTTTTTCATTCATTTATTTAGTTATATAACAGGCGGCGGATGAGGAATACCCCCATCATCCACTCCTGCTGTCACTGTAATTAGCGGCAGTAGGTGTAGGTTGACGGGCACTATACTGTAATTCACAGATCCCCCATAAGAGGGTCATCCACAGATAATATTCTTGTATTTTATAAATGGTTTTTGCACACTATTTGGCTCAATATTTTATTTATTTTTTTCTCTAAAATCTAGGTGCGTGTTATAATCAGGTGCGTCTTATAAAGTGAAAAATGCGGCATAATAGAAACACGTCACCACTTCTGTATTTTTCCCCACTTCTGATTTTGACTTTACCTTCTATGAGAGGAGCTGGAGACCCATGTGAATAGCATTTATAGCAATTGAGGGGATTCTGAGGCTATTTGTACTAGATAGAAAATGCTAGGAGTGCTACTGAAGGAGGGTGGCTACTACTGGCCTCCTCCATAAGCTGTAATAGCAGAAGCAAACTACTGGGGATGTAGGAACTATGCTGGTACTACTACTGCTATTACTACCTGAAAGACGGTGCATCCCTTGTTGCTACTAGAGCAAAAAGAGTGCAGTCTGTGCTGATATTACCACTACTAAGGGCTGTTGTAGATGAGTATATTTTCGGTCCAAGTTTGATCCGACAAAACATTGGATCGCACTCAGACCAATGTTAGTCTAAAGGGTCGTCCATATGTCCAATTTTTCCCTGGGACAGAGACTGTCTGAGGAAACAATTGCTGCATGCCGTCAGATTTCTGCAAATTTACAGAATTGAGTAATTGTTTTGTCTCCATCTTCTCCTCATCCGAGAGAATTGGATCAGTCTGCCTACAGTGTGAACTGCATAATTAACAGACCTCATCATCACTGTCCCTATAAATTCCCTATCAGTGTGTCTTTGGAGTGTAGGAGGAAACCCATGCAAATACAGGTAGAAGATGCATACTCCTTGCAGATGTTGTCCTTGGTGGGATTTGATCCCAGGACCCCAGTGCTGCAAATCAGTAGTGCTAACCACTGAGCCACTGTGCTGCCCTAATAATAACCTGCTGTATACTGCGGCAGCAGCGTTGTGGATGAGATTTAATCTACATGTTGAAAAGAAAATCTGCAGTGTGAACTGACCAGCGCTGGGGATTTGACATCTGATGTCCAATATGTCAACTCATGCAGAAGATCTTCTCTACGGATTTTACCCTTTGCAGTGAATAACTACCAAAGTAAAATCCACATCATTTGGGATTAATTGCAGATACGTCCTATGTGGTCATACCCAGGGCCGGACTGGCCATCTGGCAATTCTGGCAAATGCCAGAAGGGCCTGTCTGGTCGTGGGCCACCTTGTCTGCTATGTTGTTAACAGGATCAGTGTTCCCAAGACACCCACACTGTTAAGAGTGATGACGGAGCACAAAGTCGCTGACTCTGTCACTTACCCCAGCAATCCACAGGTATCATCTATATATATAATTGTCTACGTGTTTAATTGTCTGTCTGTCCTGGAAATCCCGCGTCTCTGATTGGTCGAGGCCTCCAGGCCTCGACCAATCAGCGACAGGCATTGTCCTCCACTGCTGTCAAGTGCCGCCATTGTGTTGTCTAAGGGTCTAATTGTCTGTCTGTCTTGGAAATCCCGCCTTGCTGATTGGTCGAGGCCAGCCGGCCTCGACCAATCAGCGACGGGCACAGTCTGCCGCGAATTCTGGAATCATCATTGTCCTCCACTGCTGTCAAGTGCCGCCATTGTGTAGGGTGTGTGCCTGTGTCTCCCTGTATGGGCGGCATCTCCCTGTGTTTCTATCTTAGAATGGGTCGTAAACGAAAATACACCAAGGAGGATGACAGAAAAGCAGCAGCAGCAGCAAGAAAACGACAGCATCGGGAACAGGAGACACCACAACAAACTGCCGCCAGACAAGCCCAGGATGCGGAATCTCACAGACAACGTCGCCAACAGGAGACACCACAACAAACTGCTGTAGACAAGCCCAGGATGCGGAATCTCACAGACACCGTCGCCAACCGGAGACACCACCACAAACTGTTGTACGACAGGAACAACATGATCACCAAATTCATAAAAAACGAATGCTCTACCAACACAGGCCATGCAGTATATAACACAGGGCACATAGTATATAGCACAGCCCACGCAGTATATAACTGCGCCGCCCTCTGCCTGAACAGTCAGTGCGGAGAGACGGGATGCTGAGGAGCAGCGACGAGAGGTGAGTATGTGATATTTTGTTTTTATTGCCTCAGCAGCAGCATTACATGTGGCACAATGCTGTATGGAGCGTCTATGGGGCCATAAAGAACTGCATGGAGCATTATATGGGGCATCTATGGGGCCATAACTGCATGGAGCATTATATGGGGCATCTATGGGGCCATAACTGCATGAAGCATTATACTACGTGACTAGGCAGTATACTACATGGACATGCAATGTACTACGTGGGCTGCGCAATGTACTGCGTGGGCTGCGCAATGTACTACGTGGGCTGCGCAATGTACTACGTGGGCTGCGCAATGTACTGCGTGGCTGTGCAATATACTGCGTGGGCTGTGCAATATACTACGCATACATATTCTAGAATACCCGATGCGTTAGAATCGGGCCACCATCTAGTCTACTATATAATTGTCTAAGGGTCACTTCCGTCTGTCTGTCTGTCTGTCATGGATATTCATTGGTCGTGGCCTCCGTCTGTCATGGAAATCCAAGTCGCTGATTGGTCACGGCAAAACGGCCACGACCAATCAGCGACAGGCACAGTCTGGCGGCAAAATGGCTGCTCCTTACTCCCCGCAGTCAGTGTCCGGCGCCCGCTCCATACTCCCGGGTCCCCTCCAGTCAGCACTCACACAGGGTTAATGGCAGCGGTAACAGACCGCGTTATGCCGCGGGTAACGCACTCCGTTACCGCTGCTATTAACCCTGTGTGTCCCCAACTTTTTACTATTGATGCTGCCTATGCGGCATCAATAGTAAAAAAAATGTAATGTTAAAAATAATAAAAAAAACCCTGCTATTCTCGCTCTCCGTAGTCCACGAGCCGCACGCGGCTGCTGCCATCTTCCATTCCCAGAGATGCATTGCGAAATTACCCAGAAGACTTCGCGGTCTCACGAGACCGCGAAGTCTTCTGGGTAATTTCGCAATGCTTCCTGGGAACGGAAGATGGCGGCAGTTGCGCGTGCATCGCCAGAGCTTCGGTGGATCCCAGTGGGTGAGTATAGAACTATTTTTTATTTTAATTATTTTTTTTTAACAGGGATATGGTGTCCACACTGCTAAATACTGCGTGGGCTGTGTGATATACTGCGGGGGCTGTGCGATATACTGCATGGGCAGTGTGATATACTGCTTGGGCTGTGTGATATACTGCGAGGGCTGTGCTATATACTACATGGGCAGTGTGATATACTGCTTGGGCTGTGTGATATACTGCGAGGGCTGTGCTATATACTACATGGGCAGTGTGATATACTGAGTGGGCTGTGTGATATACTGCGAGGGCTGTGCTATATACTACATGGGCAGTGTGATATACTGAGTGGGCTGTGATATACTGCGGGGGCTGTGCTATATACTACATGGGCAGTGTGATATACTGTGTGATATACTGCGAGGGCTGTGCTATATACTACATGGGCAGTGTGATATACTGCGAGGGCTGTGTGATATACTGCGGGGGCTGTGCTATATACTACATGGGCAGTGTGATATACTGCGGGGGCTGTGCTATATACTACATGGGCAGTGTTATATACTACGTGGGCTGTGTGATATACTGCGGGGGCTGTGCTATATACTACATGGGCAGTGTGATATACTGCTTGGGCTGTGTGATATACTGCGAGGGCTGTGCTATATACTACATGGGCAGTGTGATATACTGAGTGGGCTGTGTGATATACTGCGAGGGCTGTGCTATATACTACATGGGCAGTGTGATATACTGAGTGGGCTGTGATATACTGCGGGGGCTGTGCTATATACTACATGGGCAGTGTGATATACTGTGTGATATACTGCGAGGGCTGTGCTATATACTACATGGGCAGTGTGATATACTGCGAGGGCTGTGTGATATACTGCGGGGGCTGTGCTATATACTACATGGGCAGTGTGATATACTGCGGGGGCTGTGCTATATACTACATGGGCAGTGTTATATACTACGTGGGCTGTGTGATATACTGCGGGGGCTGTGCTATATACTACATGGGCAGTGTTATATACTACGTGGGCTGTGTGATATACTGTGGGGGCTGTGCTGTATACTACATGGGCTGTGTTATATACTACGTGGGCTGTGTGATATACTGCGGGGGCTGTGCTATATACTACATGGGCAGTGTTATATACTGCGTGGGCTGTGCTATATACTGCGTGCCCTGTGTTATATACTGCGTGGCTTGTGTTATATACTACGTCGCCTGTGTTATATACTGCATGGCTGCTATATACTGCGTGGGCTGTGTTATATAGTACGTGGGCTGTGTTATATACTGTTTGGGCTGTGTTATGTACTGCGTGGCCTGTATTAACGCATCGGGTATTCTAGAATATGTATGTATATAGCAGCCACATAGTATATAGCACAGGCCACGTAATATTTGTCTGCTATATACTACATGCTTCCTATATACTACGTGGCCTGTGCTATATACTATGTGGCTGCTATATACATACATACATATTCTAGAATACCCGATGCGTTAGAATCGGGCCACCATCTAGTTAGAAATATTGGTCTTGTAGTAAATCTTCTTCTCCTCCATCCAGGGTAATATTAGTAATCTATCCCATCTGGTTATTGGGGACGGGGACAACATGGGCCTGTTTGATTTCAAAAGCCAGGGCTGTATTTCAGCCCCAGTCCGTACCTGGTCATACCCATAGGATCGTTTAGTACAGAGGCTTTTTTTCTTCTTCTCAATGTTACTGAAGTTTTCAATACAGATTTTCTAGCAAAAGCCCAATTGAATTTAGAAAGGAATTAGAAATATAAGGGACGACTTGATTGATCCACTTGGCTTGAAAACTACAAAAAATGGTTTGTGTTACATTTGTCTCTATGCTAGGACTTGGGTAAGCAAAGAGTTAATAATGGAGGTAATGACTGGAAAACAATGAGCGTTCCAATAATAAGAATACATTATGTAACTATGCAGACACAGAAAATAATCAGATAAATGGCAGAAATTAGCCCGTTACATAAGTTGGTCTACAATCAACAAGCTATTACCATACATTCAGCGTTGTAAACAAGCAATTTACCGCGATTCCTCTGCACATTAATTGTAACACATTTCTATTTTCTGAGATAAGATCTAGAGACTTGTTTGTGTAATCTTAATAATTAGATAACTTCCGTTTTTCCTGTAGTTAGCAGAAATAATGCATCTGATTACTAATGAGAAGCGAGAGCTGTGCCTGCGCTAGAAGGAGATCTCGCATTATATCTTTTCACTTCTCTAGTGCATGGCCAGGGTGCACTTATAGGGGTAATTAAAGGGGGGATTTTAGGCTTCCTGTACAAAAATATGGATTTCATAGAGGGAAATCCGGACCTTGAACCCCAAAGTCAAAGTCATCCAGGACTATGGAAAGCAAAGTAGGAATCCGCAGACCCCCTGTAGCGGTTACCGACCTCCGTAGACTTTATCGGTGTTACGCCATCCAGACAACCCATTTTCTAAATGCAGAAAAAATATTCCCGTATGTATTCTTATTATTTATCTCTTGATCAAATGTAATATATCATCACATTGAGGATTTCCATATTTCTCATTGAATAAACAAAACAAAAACAATGTGTGGATTTAATAAATAGTCAACTCAGCAGGTTTTTGTAATCTGTGGAGCAGCATGGTGTAGGGACGGAGAACCTAATTCCAGTGATGTGTCACTTACTGAGCTGTGTGATGCGTTTTCAATAAAATTAGTGTTTTATCAGGAAGGGGATTATCCCTACAAGACTAGGAATCTCTTGCCTCCAAGTCAACTGCTGTGTATAACTCCGCCCACCGCTGATTAGCAGCTTCCTGCCTATGTACAGTGTACTCAGAAAGCTGTCAATCAGTGATGTGGGCGGGATATACGGAGCTCAGCAATGTGAGCTCTGCCGCAAAAGAAAATTGTGATTGTATCAAAATGGCAGTATACAAACCAACAATTAGCATAGCTGAAATCAGGCTCTCTGCCCCCACATCATGATGCTCTCAAGACTACACGGCAAAAAACTGCTGATGGATTCCCTTTAATGGCCAGACAATTTTGTGTTTTTTTCAGGTTTGCATTACTGTACATATAAATTACTGTGTCATTTCTATAATTTTTTTTGTGCCGCAACTATAAAAACAAATAAAAACATTTGGGGGGTTGTTTTATACTTTTTACTGTTCATGTAACCCACTAAATGAATTCTCTGGGTTATTATGGTTTGGTGGATACCTAACGTGTGTAGGTTTTTTTGTTTTAAACCCTTGTTATGTGTATTTTATTTCACTTAATAGGCTTTGTGTGTTGCCGTTTTAATAATCTGCTGGTACTAAAACACTCATTTAATCACTGCAGAACTAGGTGTCACATGCCTCCTGGTCAGCTTGTTCTGTATATCCCTGCCCGTAATGGGGGTGCGGTTATACAGAGCTCAGCATTCTGAGCTCTGCTACATCTGCAGCAGAGAAAACAGTGATTTCATAAAGATGACAGCATGCAGATCATTAAGTGACATTACTGGAATCAGGGTCTCAGCCTCTGCATCATGCTACTCTTGGTTTACATAGCAAAACCCTGCTGACAGATTCTCTTTAAATTTAACATGGCAAAAGACAAAAGCTCAGGACCAATTCACAGAGCTTGATTGTTATCAGGTTAAAGGAAATGTCCAGGTAGGAAAAAAATTTTTTTATGACAGAGGACTGAAAGTGGTGCTGTATATTGCTATCTTTTGGCACTTAGCCATTCTTTTGCAGAAGATTTATACAAAACAATACACCCAACATCTATCATTTATTTACATTTATTATAAAAACACATCACATCTCCACGATTCTTCTCGCTCAGACAATTTGGTGGTGTAAAGTGACAGGTTTTTAGGTGTCATCTTTTTTAGATTTCGACACAATTTCATTTACTTTTCCGAGTTCTCCAAATGACATTGTGGCGGAGCCTCTCTTGGCCGGCTTTGCCTGAAAGTACAAAATGAGAGAGTGAGAAAAAAAATGTTTCAGGTCTGTTAGTAATTTTCTTGCGGAGCACTCTGGCTCTATTGAACAATCTCATCGTACGCAGCACAGGTAATGGAAGCGGGAATGTTTTGTGGACTAAAAAACACTGAATGCATTGAATATAAAGCGCTATAAATGTTCCAGTTGTTAAATAATAATGACTAACAGAAATATGTAACCGGACTCGTTTATAGACATGGACACTGAGGAAATGGTTATTTTGCAATAAATATTTTGTGCACTGCATGAAAATGAGACACAGTTTTCCTAAACTTTTGCAGCAGTGTGGTGGTCTGATGTTTGTCGTCCACTTCTGGAGAAGTAGCCACCAACTTATAGGCTGCAGCCTGCTAGTGTATAGTGCCCCACTCATAGAAAATGAATGAAAATGGCTATGGGCTATGAAAAATATCATGCTGCAGACAAACAAATAACATTGTTGTTTCATTGGCAGACATGTTTACAAGGGTCAATGGTTGGGAATGGACATGGCACGCGATCATAGGCCGGGGACCTTGTAGTCCTGGGTAACCCCTTTAACTGTTTTACCTTTTTACTGCGGGCTTAAGAACCAACAGGCAGGTAGTTGCTAACTAACTGCCCAGCGTAGATCTCTGCTGACACAGAGCGGTCAGTGGCCACTCCTGCCGGAGATTCAGCTGATGTCCCGTTAAAGGGAATCTGTCACCCCAAAAATCGTATATTTGATAAGGCCACCGGCATCAGGGGCTTACATTACAGAATGCTGTAGATAAGCCCCCGATGTATCCTGAAAGATGAGAAAAAGAGGTTAGATTATACTCACCCAGGGGCGGTCCCGCTGCAGTCCGATGGGCGTCGCGGTCCGGCGCCTCCTATGTTCATACGATGACGTCCCCTTCTTCTCTTCCTGCCGCGGCTCCGGCGCAGGTGTACTTTGTCTGCCCTGGTGAGGGACCCGGACCGCGACGCCCATCGGAACGGACTGCAGCGGGACCGCCCCTGGGTGAGTATAATATTACCTGTTTTTCTTACTTTTCAGGTTACATCGGGGGCTTATCTATAGTATTACAGAATGCTGTAGATAAGCCCCTGATGCCGGTGGCCTTATCTCATATACAATTTTTGGGGTGACTGATTCACTTTAACAGGTCAGCGGCTTCTTTTCCACTCTGCTCTGTTAACTGGGCATAACTGCCGGGGTCATGCTGATTGACAGCCAGCTCACAGCTGCTTAACTGTGGGAAATCGGCTGTCAATCAGCATGATGTTGGCAAACATGCCCCGTTGACACAGTGGTCTGGAAGAACAAAAGCTGCTTTTTTTGGCGTGGAAAAGCAGAATCACCGGCAGGAGCTGTTGGTGGCAACTCTGAGTCAGATAGAACAGGCACATAGTTGCTGACTTGTTAGTAACAACCTGCTGTTAGTTTTTTGGCTCATAATAAAAAAAATAATTTAGTCATGGATATCCCCTTTAATAGCATTTTCCAACCAT
This sequence comes from Ranitomeya variabilis, assembly GCF_051348905.1. Lineage (NCBI taxonomy): Eukaryota > Metazoa > Chordata > Amphibia > Anura > Dendrobatidae > Ranitomeya > Ranitomeya variabilis. The sequence goes on from NC_135233.1 coordinate 77,480,212, forward strand.
TGTGAAATTTCAGCTAACACTGCAGCGTGGTGAATCGCAACAGTGTGTAACATACACATGGATAGGCTGGTTTTGCACATTAGTTTTTTTGAGAAGGGACGTATAATACGATGTTGTTATTTCCATGGATAAATCACAGTCCCATTACAATGAATGTGGCTCTATACATCGACCTCCTGCAATAAAGAAAAGGAAAAAAAAAAAAAAAGGAGACAAATCCTACTTTGATCCATGTTGCAAATCAAACTTGTCAATGCAAGTTATGGCCCCATAAAAAAAGAAATGATAGCACAACGATGTGATGTGTGTAGGAGAAGCCAATCAATTTTTTTTCTTTATACGAGAAAATACGGATTATGGCTCAGTGGCCATCACTGGTGCTTTGCAGCCCTGGGGTCCCGCTGTCAAAGAACAAAACCTGTAAAGTTTGAATGTTCTCCAAGACTTTGCTTGGGCTTCATCACACATCCCACTCTCCAACAACATAATGATTGTCATAGCACAATGTGGGAAAGAAAAAAGAAAAAAAAGAAAAACAGCTGTTTTACATGTATGAGTTAAAAAAAAAAAAAAAAGTTTGAAACTGATTGGTGTATGGCTATGAGTAAGGAAAACGCATGCTTGCAGTCATGTGACAACTAAACCAGCAAGCAATACCGAATCCTGACAGTGGATATATTCCACACAGGTAGGATTTGACAAACTGCAGATTTAAGATAAAACTAATACATATTCCAGTTTACCTGTGATTCATGAGGCTTCCACCCGATCATACAGTAGATCTGAAATGTGGCAGGTACAGAGCCATCCTCCTCTCCATACATCTCTAAAGAATAAGAAAATGTACATTAGGAACAGGTTTATGTAATGGATTACAGGAAGATGAAATATAGACATTTGTTTCCAGAGAGACCAGCCATCTGGACTGTTAGTAGATATATAAAATTATCTGCACGCAATCAGCAAATAATCAGACATATTAACAGCCCCATAGATTATACTGAGCACGTGAATCTGTATGAAAAACACAGATATAACACATAAGTGACAAACGGACATCTGAATCAAGCCCAAGACTGCATCTAAGAACACATAAAATGGCCTACTTCACAGAGGCTACTTAAAGGAAATAGAATTTCTTAAGAAACTATAGAAAAGTTTGTTCTTTTTTTATTTCTGGGAAACAGACAAACAAGATTCAAACCATTAAAGCCGTAATAAACAGTGTAAAGTCAGAGTGCTCTGCTTCTAAGCAACTGCGGAAAACCAAAGAATAAAAGATTAAAAAACAAAGAGGATTGTACACGGGCAGCAGGATACCTTGATATATGGCCGCAGCTGCGAGCATTGAATCTCTGTGCAGAAGGCATCTCCTGTTCCAAGCACAGTTGCTCTCGCCCATACCTAGAACATACACAGGAATACAAATGACTTTACCGTCCCCATCTGCTTTGTTTTTGGAGTATGTGAAGTGTCAAAATGTGAACAATTATGGAAAAGATGGAAATGCAAAAAGCATTTCTACCATGAAGAACAAGCACTCAGCACTACAGTAAGTGCAAAAAAACTTTGCAGGAGTGAAGCCAATCTGGAGGGAACAAAAAAGGAAAAGTTACGACTGGAACCTGCTCCCCCGCGAGCGCTGCCGCTCTTGACGGTCTACGCCGCACTGGAAATGAGCATGCGGAGGCCACCGATTGGCTGAAGGGTCAGGTGACTGGGATATTGAACAACCTTATGTAGATGTAAAAAATTGCACGTGCTCCAAAAATTCAAGGCATGGGGTATATTTCTTCAACAAAACATATTTTTTATGGACTCCAGTGTACACCCAGGAAAAATAAAAATAGCAAAGTTTCCGGCAAGCATGGCCTTTACCAAGCCTTGGCTTGATAAAGGCCCCGTGAGGCCGAAACATTGCTATTTTTCCTGTGTGTACACCAGTGTCAATAAAAATAGCTTTTGTGGAAGGAAGATAATCAGTGCCTCAGATTCATGGAGAATGATGATATTTAGAAGCATGAAAATGCAGATTTAAAAAAAAAAATAATAAAAAAATAATAATAATAATAATAATAATAATAATAATAAAATGACGTAACAACATTTTCTTTTTTTTTTTTTGGCCAGGGCAAAAAAGGTGCCCTATTTTTAAGGGTTGAAAGCCAGAGTGGTAGGAGTGAAATATTGATTGGTTAGAAAAAATAAACAGTGATTTTATTCCCCTCTGAGCTGTTTCAAATAAAGACAAATAAAAATGATTGCCTCGCTGGACAATCCCACACTACTTCTGCTTATTGTGACTGACCTCACAAGGCTTTGGGATATATACGCTCAGCAGCAATCTGACAGCCTCTAAATGAACCTTAGCGATGGTACAAAAGTTGTGCAAAAACTAGATATATTCAATATAATGGTAACAACTTGGTACGGTCACCACACCCAATGTGCAATTTAAGCAATTTGGCCATTTTTCTGCCATATAATTTATAAACTACTACAATAACCTTCAATTCCTCTAAAATAAAATGTGTACTGACCTTGTAAATCTTTCATCAGTTCAAACATCCCAGGATAGTGAACCTGGATTTCATCTGTATCCTGCAGAGAGTGAAATATGACCACGTGCACACAAGACAATAAAGCTGCGACTGAATTATTACAGCTTCTTATCATCTCTATTACAACAACAGCTAATATATCACTGGTATGAGGTATGGATTTGGTGCTGGGGTTAAAGAGATGACTGGTGCCAGAGGGCAATATATCTTAATAGCCATCTCATCAACAACTACAGTATAATGAATGGCAAAGATCAGATGGAACCCAGCAGCCATAAAACACAGGCCTGGCCAGAGATCCTCGCTAAACCTTTCCCTTCACCTGCACAGCAATGAAGGAGCAGAAAAAAATGTGTTACTTTGTCTTCATGCCTACTGATACAGCTAGATAACCCCAGAAAAAAAAAAGTTCTTACGGCCCAGAAGCGTTTACTGTGGTCATGCATTTTCCGCACAATGGCCACTGATGGGTAAAAGTAGTATTACACACTGGTAACTGACAATGGTCGACTCTGTAATATATGGATGTGCAATAGTTTATTGCAAAACGGGGTACCCCTTTCTATTATGTCCATATTAACATGGTGTATGGACACTGCTGCCTTTAGGACACTGCTGCCTTTAGGACACTGCTGCCTTTAGGACACTGCTGCCTTTAGGACACTGCTGTCTTTAGGACACTGCTGCCTTTACGACACTGCCCCTTATGCAGCCCGTTTTCATTCGCAGATGGATTCACAATTCGCCAAGTGTAGCAGCTCAAGTCTAAAAGCAATTATTCATCGTTCATCTTCTTACATTTAAGGAAATATAAGCCCAAATTGCGTGCCTTAATGCCAACTATTCCTTTGCACTGTCGGAATGCAACTACTTTTTAGAAATCTTTTGGGATTATCTAGTCCTTTTGGAGGGTGGTTTGGAGAAGCACTTCCATCTTCAGTGATCACTCCATCTAGTCCTCAGTCTTATGCCTGCACTGGTGACCCACCCCAGCCAGTGATTAAGGGGCTAAGGGCTCATACTCACTTGCGAGAAACTCGGATGAGTCTCGCACGGCAATACCCGGCACTCAGGAGCAGAGCGTGCGGCTGCATGTATTGCTATGCGGCCGCACGCTCGGATCTGAGTGCCGGCAGCAGCGCCGGGTATTAACATGCGAGACTCATCCGAGTTTCTCGCAAGTGAGTATGAGCCCTAAGGAAGAGATCACCGGGGACCAGTTAAGTATCAACATGGGAGCTGCCAGGGATCAGTGAACGAGAGTATCCTGTTAAAAAAATAAATACAACACATTATATATATTTCCCTGGAAACCCTCTTTATCTGCCTCCTGGAGGTGTCTGGAGGCACCGTATCTTAGACTTTGGCCACAAAAAAAAAAAAAAAAAAGTCAGAACGTGGCACAGAATACATTACAATTACATTTTAAAGTCAATAATCAATAACATTTTTCTATGAACCTGGCATTACTTTCTACACCCTTTAGGCCCACGACTCTATACTAGCCCACTGATTCCTTTCAGGAGACTGCTGGCCTGTACCTGGGGAGGAGAGTGAATGTTGGCTTGGGAGATGCCGGCCCCTCTTATCCAATTTTCATTCTCCCTGTATCCTACCTTCTCCTCTTTTCTTCCTCTCCCTCATCTCCTGCCTTTCAATTTCACCCATTTCTTTTAGCCAACAATACTTTTTTCTTTTGTTAAATTTCAAATGAAAGATTCTATGGACCGCGGCTAATGTAGAAAACCTTATTACTCACAACAGTTAGCATGTTAAAGCCAGCTCTCCCCATCAGATTGCCCAGGTCATTCACGGCTGTGAACGGTGACACGTGCGGAGAGAATCCCCCTTCTCTTTCAATCTCGGCCAGCTGCAACGAACAACGGAGCTCATACAGCGTTTCTCCACCAAACATGGCCCCAATGAACACACCGTCATTCTTAAGAACGCGATAAATCTGAAAGACATACATTTATATATTTGTTACTCATGATTGGGGGGGGGTTTCTTCTTTTTGCGATATTTTTGGAATATATATTGGCTTTACAGCGACAAGTAATGCACCCTGGGAGCTATCTGCATTATTTAGGCCCAATGGGCCAAAGTAGTAAATGCTGTGATTTTTCTCCAAATGGGTAATCATTCAGTCTGGAAAAATGGCTATAAAAGGGTCTGTGTGTTTTCTGTGCATGGACAGCCCACATACAGATTATACACTTGTCCAAATAACTTAAGGACATAACTTATGGTTATGGTTAACTTAAGTCCTTAAGTATCCTATAAGTTTTTTTGTGAGGATTTCACCTGCAGATTCCTATTGAGGAACAGGTGTAAAACGCTGCGGAATCCGCACAAAGAATTGACATGCTGCGGAAAATACAACGCAGCGTTTCTGCACGGAATTTTCCGCACCATGGGCACAGCGGATTTGGTTTTCCATAGGTGTACATGGTACTGTAAACCTGATGGAAAACTGCTACGAATTCGCAGCGGCCAATCCGCTGCGGATCCGCGGCCAATCCGCTGCGGATCCGCGGCCAAATCCGCACTGTGTGCACATGCCATAACCCTAACCCTAGTTCTAACCCTAACCCTAGTGGAAAAATAAAAAATATATATTTTCTTTATTTTATTATTGTCCCTACCTATGGGGGTGATAAAGGGGGGGGGTGTTATTTATTATTTTTTTATTTTGATCGCTGTGATAGAACCTACCACAGCGATCAAAATGTACTTTGTAATGAATCTGCCGGCCGGCAGATTTGGCGGGCGCACTGCGCATGCGCCCGCCATTTTGGAAGATGGCGGCGCCCAGGGAGAAGACGGACCGACTTCGGGAGGCTCGGTAAGTATGAGGGGGAGGTGGGGGGTGGATCGGAGCACAGGGGGGGGGGGATCGGAGGACGGGGGGAGCAGACAGGAGCACGGGGGAGCGGACAGGGGGACGGAGGGGGGTACCGGACAGAACGGAGGACTGGGGAGGAGATCGGGGGCGGTGGGGGGGGGGGGGCAGAACATGATTTTCAGCCATGGCAGATGCTATTGCAGCATCGGCCATGGCTGGATTGCAATATTTCACCATTTTCATAGGTGAAATATTTGCAATATTTCACCTATGAAAATGGTGAAATATTGCAATTTCAACAGCCAATCAGAGCGATCGTAGCCACGTGGGGGCAAAGCCACCCCCCCTGGGCTGAAGTACAACTCCCCCTCTCCCTATGGATCGGGTGAAATAGGAGTTAACCCTTTCACCCGATCTGCAGGGACGCGATCATTCCATGACGCCACATAGGCGTCATGGGTCGGATTGGCACTGACTTTCATGACGCCTACGTGGCGTCAAAGGTCGGGAAGGGGTTAAAAATAAAACAATTTAAAAAAACATGTTTGGTATTGCCACGTTCAGAATCGGCCAATCAATATAAAAAAAAGAATTAAACCGATCGCTAAAAGGTGTAATGAGAAAAAAATCAAAACATCAGAATTACGTTTTTGTGGTTGCTGCCACATTGCATTGCATTGGTAGAAGTAGGCGTCATGTTCATTTTAGTTTAAACACGCCTAACAGGATTAACAGTAATTTTCAAAATAAAAAAAAATTGCCCTTTTGTATTTCAAATATGAAATTTAATTCCAATTTGATTAGTGTTTATAATTATTTTTCAGCATACAGCTCCGGCAAAAGAGAGAGGACATTTAGGCAAGATATGATCCCAAACACAGAGCCAAGGAAACTCAGTTGGTTTCAGAGAATAAAATAAAATGGCACGGCCAATCACCTGACCTGAATCCAATAGAAAATTTATGGATGGGACCTTCAGTATTTGAAGAGTGTTTACGTGGAAGAATGGGCCAAAATCACATCTGAGCAATGCATGCGACTAGTTACTCCATATAGGAGGAATCTTGAAGCTGTCATCGCCAACAAAGGATTTTGTACAAAGTATTAATTAACTTTCAGTAAGCATGTTCAATACCTTTTCCGAGTGTAATGTCTCATTATTACACAATTTATAGACATCCATGGTTTGATTTCTTTGCCTGTGTGGATTGGATGGGTTGTTACTGACATGTAGTGAGAATTTCATATCAATAGCACCTTTAGAAATATATTTACTTAGAAAATTGGTGATGTGTTCAATTTATTTCACCTGCTGTATATAGCCTACAGAACAAAAACCTCATGAGTTATTTCATAACATATTTCTCTGATGCCATAAAAAATGCTTTTACTCAGTATTCAGTATAGCTGTTGTGAATTCAGCTTTCTGGCTCGGAGGGATGGTCGTAGATGGTAATGCAGTGGTTCCTGGTTTGCAGTCCTGGTCAGGTGAATCTACTGATTGCAGTCCTGACTGGACTATTTAGGTTTGCAGGACCCATCAGTTCATGCCAGTTGTCAATTGTTTTTGGAGGTTTTGTCCATGCCTGGTTCCTTCTGTCTTACTGCCAAATCTGCAAGATAAGTGTTTGGTTTCTTTTCTGCACACTTGCTGTGCTTAAAGATTTTGTACTATTCAATGTGTTTTTGTCCAGCTTTGATTGTATCAGTGTTTTCACAGTCTTGTTGGATTCTCAGGAGTTGCAGATGTACATTCCATGACTATTAGTTAGTTTGTGGAACCTTTTTGTATTTTCTGCTGTGGGTATTTTTGAAGTATTTTAATACTGACCGCTTAGTATTCTGTTCTATCTTTCCCTGTCTAGTTAGAGTGGCCTCATTTGCTGAAATCTATTTTCTGCTTGTGTGTGTCTTTCTCTCTCCTATTCACAGTCAATATTTGTGGGGGGCTGCCTATCCTTTGGGGGTCTGCTCTGATGCAAGTTAGTTTTCCCATTTCCATCTATAGGGGTATGTAGTTCTCCGGCTGTGTCGAGGTGTCTAGGTTTGTTAGGTACACTCCACGGCTACTTCTAGTTGCGATGTTAAGTTCAGGGTTTGCGGTCAGTACAGATTCCACTTCTCCTGAGAAAGTTCCATGCCGCTTCTAGGTCACCGGATCATAAACATATAGCATGCATTCCACGATGCTGATAAAATCACATGCATGTGTTTGCTGGTTATATGTATTCCTATACTGGTGCATCTCACAAAATTAGAATATCATCACAAAGTAAATTTATTTCAGTTCTTCAATACAAACAGTGAATTTCATAGATTATATAGAGTCATTACAAACAGAGTGATCGATTTCAAGTGTTTATTTCTGTTAATGTTGATGATTATGGTGTACAGCCAATGAAAACCCAAAAGTAATTATCTCAATAAATTAGAATACTTTATAACACCAGATTGAATAACGATTTTAAAATCCAAAATGTTGGCCTACTGAAATTTATGTTCAGTAAATGCACTCAGTACTTGGTCAGGGCTACTATTGCATCAATTACTGCATCAATGCGGAGTGGCATGGAGGCGATCAGTCTGTGGCACTGCTGAGGTGTTATGGAAGCCCAGGTTGCTTTGATAGTAGGATTCAGCTCATCTGCATTGTTGGGTCTGGCGTCTCATCATCTTCTTGACAATACCTCATAGATTTTCGTTGGGGCTATGGTCATACGAGTTTACTGGGCAATCTAGCACAATGATACTGTTGTTTGTAAACCAGGTATTGGTAATTTTGGCAGGGTGGACAGGTGTCAAGTCCTGCTGGAGAATGAAATTTCCATCTCCAAAAAGCTTGTCGGCAGAGGGAAGCATGAAGTGGTCTAAAATTTCCCGGTAGACGGCTGCACTGACTTTGGTCTTGATAAAACACAGTGGACCTACACCAGCAGATGACATGGCTCCCGAATCCATCACTAATTGTGGATACTTCACACTAGACCTTGGAAATCAATGTCCCAGAGTCTGGAGGAAGAGTGGAGAGACAAACAATCCAATCTGCTTGCGGTCTAGTATGAAGTTTCCACAATCAGTGATGGTTTGGGGAGCCATGTCATCTGCTGGTGTAGGTCCACTGTGTTTTATCAAGACCAAAGTCAGCGCAGACGTCTACCAGGAAATTTTTAGAGCACTTCATGCTTTTTGGAGATGGAAATGTAACCCCTTTCCGACATTGGGCGCAATAGTACGCCGATGTTGAACTCCCTCCCTTTGATGCGGGCTCCAGTGCTGAGCCCACATCTTTCCCGAGACATGTCAGCTGTTTTGAACAGCTGAAATGTACCCGCAATAGCCACAGGTGGAATTGAGATCTACCCGCCGCTATTAACCAGTTAAATGCCGCTGTCAATCTCTGACAGCGACATTTAACAAGAGCTTCAGGCAATTGCGGCGGAAACCCGCCCACGTGATCGCGGGTCACCGGTGTGTTGGCATGACAACCTGAGTTCTCCTGGAGACCTCTATGGTTGTCAGTGCCAGATCACCCAGTGGTCGGTGTTCATAGCAAGTGAGTAATTCTGCTATATAATTCGCATCTCGGCTTCAGGGAAATGGCCGCCGTGATCCCCATCTGTGCACGCGCGGCATCCCGCGGCCATTTTCCTGAAGCCCCGGGCAGCAGACCGCTACATCTGCGCACGCGCGGCCACAGAAAGATGGCCGCCCCCACCGATAACCAGGGGAATAGCGCAGAACGCGCTTTTTTTCTTCACCTGCGCTGTGGATTCGGCAGTTGGGCATGCGCAAACCACTACGCCACCAACGGAAAAATAAGCAAGATCTGTGGGAAGAAACAGCGATGTCACCACGCCCATCCGACCTGACCAGCCTGATTGACAGGCAAAAACGGCGACTTTGGTAAAGTATTTCGGCAGCATAGGTGGGGAATCAGGGTACACAAAATACACTATTGTAACGCACAGCTCAGGCCCTATTTAACGGTATTTTTTATCTCATACTCAAAAAACGGGGTTACAGGTTCCCTTTAACTGTCACGTCTCTGCTTCACAGCTTCCTAACAAGCCAACATCATTAGGACTTCTCAGCCTTGCCACTCCAATTCCAGAAGAAAATAATAAGAATTTACATCTCATTGGTTGTTAGCAGAGGCGTATCTAGGGGGGAAGGAGTCGCGGCAGGTGCGGGCGAAGCCAGTAGGCGGCACAGTCGAGCCACCTAATGCGGTGGTCTGAAATGTCTGCATTTTGCTGCCCCATGGACTGGGAGTCAGCAGTTCTGAGTCGGCTGTCAAACTGACAGCCGACTCACAGTACGTGCAGCACTCCGGCTCCCAGTGATCAATTGTACTTGGCTCTGTCAGACTAGAATACAATTGAAGCTCTGACTGCTGGGTCAGTGCGACGTCAGCAGCATGATCAGGTCATGTGATTACACCGGCAATGCAGGGGTGCACATTGGTGGTGAGTGCTCCAGAGGAGATTAAGACACCGAAGATTAAATGTAACGGCAGGAAAGGGGAAATATAGTGTTGGGTATTTACTGTGTGTGGGGGAGATTTTTTCTGGGTTTGGTGGTATTTACTGTGTATGGAAGTTGTGACAGGGTCACTGGCACTGTATGCAAGGGGAGATGTGTCACAAAAATTGCTTTCCTCTGTGATCTGAACCCCATACATTTCTCTCCAGCTATGTGCTGAAGGGGTTAACCAGCCACTATCTGGGTTTTAGGTGAGTAGGTGAGAGATGGGCGGGACAGACGCCTACTCACCATAGCTCCATCTCAAGGGAGTGGCTGGGGAGTTAAATGTGCAGCCACTGTTTGTTTTCTCTGTGTTGTGTTTGGAGAGGAGAGTCTCCAGACGTAGCTCCAGGAGGAACTGAAGACATATGGTGGTCTGAGCAGGTGAACCCCTCAGATATAAGGACTTTGTGTTTTATCTTATGTTTTGCCCCTTAGGAAGGGGCAGGAGCAGACAAAATGGGGAGCAGCATAAATTTCAAGACACAATATGAGGAGCAAGGGGGAGAGGGGGCATGTATGAGGAAACAGTATAGGGGCGAAGGAAAAATCTATGCAGCACAGTATGGGGAGCAACGCTCATGGGATGGGTGCGGACACAGAATGGGGAGTCGGGGATTGCATGAGGAGGCAGAGTGAGAGGGTAAATGTGTTAGGAGACTATTGAGGGGAATAGTGTGAGGAAACAGTATGGGGGGACAAAAGTGTGAGTGGGCATAGAATAAAGACTTAGTAGTGTGTGTGAAGGGGTAGCATGGGGGAACAGTGCATGGTCACAGCCAGGAAGAGATAGTAAGGGGGAGGAGGGAGTGTGTCCCGCCAGCGGCAGAAGGCCTCAGACAGGTCATTCATGCCCGAGTTTATTCACTTGAGCTTGGTCTTCTAGAATGGCTTGAAGGCGCTGGGAGATAGACTGGAAAGTGGTCTGACCCATATTAACACACTTTTCCAGGATGTCAACCAACGCCTTAACCGTCTTGAAGCCGACCTCCAGAGAACAGCACACCATTTTTTTAAAAAATAAGATAGAGCAGGGCATGTCGGAACACCTTACGCCTGAACTCCAGCTCAATGTGATGCAATGATGCTTACATTCAGGCCATGCAACAGACTCGGTACTTCCAGCAGCCACAGGTGGTATTTCCACCTGTGCCACAAATTACACACTTAATACAGAGTTCTGCTGCATACCACTGTACGGCCATCACCATGCCCAGTCCTGCCGCACACCACTACAGCGCCACCACCATGCCGGGTATTGCTGAAAGCCACTCCACCACCATGCCGAGTCCTGCTTCTGCACGGCTATCCACCTCTACCAGCACTAGGCCACCTCCCGATCTTGCACGGCTGTCCACCACCACTAGGCCACCTCCAAATCCTGCACGGTTGTCCACCGCCACCACCACTAGGCCGCCTCCAGATCCTGAATGGCAGTCCACTGCCACCACCAGGCCGGGTCCACATTCTGAACGACCTGCTGACCCCACCACTCCCACCCTCCCCCCAAAAAAATCCTAAATAAATTAAAAAATATATATTGTTCCCATAAATACATTCCTCTATCTAAATAAAAAAGACAATACAAGTACACATATTTAGTATCGCCGCGTCCGTAACGACCCGACCTACAAATCTGTCCCACTAGTTAACCCCTTCAGTGAACTCCGTAAAAAAAAATAACCAGGCAAAAAACAACGCTTTATTATCATACCGCCGAACAAAAAGTGGAGTAGCACGCAATCAAAAAGACAGATATCAATAACCATGGTACCGCTGAAAACGCTAACCTTGTCCCACAAAAAACGAGCCGCCTAACAGCGTCATCAGTGAAAAAATAAAAAAGTTATAGTCCTCAGAATAAAGCGATGCAAAAACAATTCTTTTTTCTATAAAATAGTTTTTATCGTATGAAAGCGCCAAAACATAAAACAAATCTAAATGAGGTATCGCTGTAATCGTACTGACCCGAAGAATAAAACTGCTTTATCCATTTTACCAAACGCGGAACGGTATAAATGCCCCCCCAAAAGAAATTCATGAATAGCTGGTTTTTGGTCATACTGCCTCATAAAAATCGGATTAAAAAGCAATCAAAAAAGTCACGTGCTCAAAAATGTTACCAATAAAAACGTTAACTCGTCCCGCAGAAAACAATACTTCACATGACTCTGTGGACCAAAATATGGAAAAATTATAGCTCTCAAAATGTGGTAACGCAAAAAATATATTTTGCAATAAAAAGCGTCTTTTCGTTTGTGACAGCTGCCAATCATAAAAGTCGGCTAAAAGACCCGCTATAAAAGTAAATCAAACCCCCCTTCATCACCCCCTTAGTTAGGGAAAAATAAAATAATTTAAAAAATGTATTTATTTCCATTTTCCCATTTGGGTTAGGGCTAGGGTTAGGGTTGGGGCTAGGGTTAGGGCTAGGGTTGGGGTTAGGGCTAGGGTTAGGGTTGGGGCTAGGGTAGGGTTGGGGCTAGGGTTTGGATTACATTTACGTTTGGGATTAGGGTTAGGGTTGTGTTGGAGTTAGGGGTGTGGTTAGGGTTGAGGTTAGGGGTGTGGTTGGGATCAGGGGTGTGTTTGGGTTAGGGTTTCAGTTAGAAGTGAGGGTTTTCACTGTTTAGGCACATCAGAGCTCTCCAAACGTGACATGGCGTGCAATCTCAATTCCAGCCAATTATGCGTTGAAAAAGTAAAACAGTGCTCCTTCCCTTCTGAGCTCTCCCGTGCGCCCAAACAGGGGTTTACCCCAACATATTGGGTATCAGCGTACTCAGGACAAATTGGACAACAACTTTTGGTGACCAATTTCTCTTGTTACCCTTGGGAAAATACTAAACTGGGTGTTAAAGATAATTTTTGTGGAAAAAAATGATTTTTTATTTTCACAGCTCTGCGTTATTAACTGTAGTGAAACACTTGGGGGTTCAAAGTTCTCACAACAAATCTAGATAAGTTCCTTGGGAGGCCTAGTTTCCAATATGGGGTCACTTGTGGGGGGTTTCTACTGTTTAGGTACATCAGGGGCTCTGCAAATGCAACGTGACGCCTGCAGACCAATCCATCTAAGTCTGCATTCCAAATGGCGCTCCTTCCCTTCCGAGCTCTGCCATGTGCCCAAACGGTGGTTACCCCCCACATATGGGGTATCAGTGTACTCTGGACAAATTGCACAACAACTTTTGGGGTCCAATTTCTCCTGTTACCCTGGGGAAAATACAAAACTGGGGGCAAAAAAAATATTTTGGTGGAAAAATAAAGCAATTTTTATTTTCACGGCTCTGCGTTATAAACTGTAGTGAAAAACACTTGGGGGTTCAAAGCTCTTACAACACATCTAGATAAGATCCTTAGGTGGTCTACTTTCCAAAATGGTGTCACTTCTGTGGAGTTTCAATGTTTAGGCACATCAGAGGCTCCCCAACACAAGATGGCGTCCCATCTCAATTCCAGCCAATTTTGCATTGAAAAGTCAAACGGCACTCCTTCCCTTTCGAGCTCTGCCATGCACCCAAACAGTGGTTTACCCCCACATATGGGGTATCAGTATACTCAGGACAAATTGCACAACAACGTTTTGGGTACTGTTGTGAATTCTGCTTTTGGGCTCCCTCCGGTGGTTGTAGGTGGTAATGCAGTTGTCCCTGGGTTGCAGTCCTGGTCAGGTGTATCTGCTGATTGCAGTTCTGACTGGGGTATTTAGGCGTGCAGGATTCATTAGTCCTTGCCAGTTGTCCATGGTTCTTGGAGGTGTTGGTCCTTGTTTTGGTTCCTTCTGCCTTGCTTCCAAATCAGCAAAGATAAGTGTCTGGTTTTGTTTTTGTGGTACACATGCTGTGTGCTTAATAATTCAGTGCTATTCATTGTTTTTTGTCCAGCTTAGATTGTGTCAGTATTTTCTCAGTCTTATTGGATTCTCAGGAGTTGCAGATATACATTCCATGTCTTTAGTTAGATTGTGTAACTTTTTGTATTATCTGCTGTGGATATTTTTGGAAGGGTTTTAATACTGACCGCTTAGTATTCTGTCCTATCTTTCCCTATTTATCTAGAGTGGCCTCTTTTGCTGAATTCTGTTTTCTGTCTGCGTATGTCTTTCCTCTCCAACTCACAGTCAATATTCGTGGGGAGCTGCCTATCCTTTGGGGTTCTGCTCTGAGGCAAGGTAGTATTCCTATTTCTATCTATAGGGGTATTTAGTCCTCCGGCTGTGTCGAGGTGTCTAGGGTTTGTTAGGCACACCCCACGGCTACTTCTACTTGCGGTGTTAGTTCAGGGTTTGCGGTCAGTACAGTTTCCACCTACTCCAGAGAAAGCTTCATGTGGCTCCAAAGTCACCAGATCATAACAGGGTACAATTTCTTCTGGTACCCTTGGGAAAATAAAAAATTGGGAGCAAAACATTCATTTTTGTGAAAAAATATTATTTTTTATTTTTACGGCTCTACATTATAAACTTCTGTGAAGCAAATGTCGGGTCAAAGTGCTCACCACACATCTAGATAAGTTCCTTAGGGGGTCTTCTTTCCAAAATGGTGTCACTTTTGGGGGGTTTCAATGTTTAGGCACATCAGGGGCTCCCCAACGCAACATGGCGTCCCATCTCAATTCCAGCCAATTTTGCATTGAAAAGTCAAACGGCGCTCCTTCCCTTCCGAGCTCTGCATTGCACCCAAACAGTGGTTTACCCCCACATATGGGGTATCAGCGTACTCAGGACAAATTGCACAACAACGTTTGGGCTAAAATTTCTTCTGGTAACCTTGGGAAAATAAAAAATTAGGGGCGTACAGTTCATTTTTGTGAAAAAATATTTTTTATTTTTACGGCTCTACATTATACCATGATACCACTTTTGTGCAGATACGTTCTTTTGATCGCCACTTTTGATTTTTTTTTCTCGCTACACCGTTTAGCGATCAGGTTATTCTTTTTTCTTATTAATAGAACGGGCGATTCTGAACGCGGCGATACCAAATACTGTATGTGTAGGTTTGATTTTTTTTTATTGTTTTATTTTGATTGGGGAGAAAGGTGGGTGATTTGAACTGTTATATTTTTTTATTTTTTTAATATTTTTAGCAAATTTTTTTAAAATTTTGGCATGCTTCAATAGCCTCCATGGGAGGCTAGAAGCATGCACTACTTGATCGCCTCTGCTACATAGAGGTTATGCACAGATCACCTCAATTCAGCAGAATTACAGGTCTGCTATGAGCGCCAACCACAAGGTAGCGCTCATAGCAATCTGCCATCAACAACCATAGAGGTCTCAAGGAGACCTCTGGTTGTGATGGCAATGCACCGATGATGTGACGTGGTCAGCGGTGCGCGTACTTCTGACCGCGCGGCCGGCAGTGCTTGTTAAATGCCGCTGTCAGAGTTTGACAGCGGCATTTAACTAGTTAGTGGGCGCGGGTGGACCGCGATTCCGTTCGCGCCTATTGCGTGCATATGTCAGCTGTTGAAAACAGCTGACATGTCGCGGCTTTGAGGTGGGCTCACCGCCAGAGCCCACCTCAAAGCGGGGGATGCTGCCAGCTGACGTACTATTCCTTCGGCTGGCAGAAAGGAGTTAATTTGCATTTTATTTCATGAATTAGGTATTTGATACAATAGAAAAACAGAACTTAATATTTGGTACAGAAACTCTTGTTTGCAATTACAGAGGTCAGATGTTTCCTGTAGTTCTTGACCAAGTTTGCACACACTGCAGCAGGGATTTTGGCCCTCTCCTCCATAAAGATTTCCAAAATCTCGTGATACATGACTTCATCCTCCTTTCTATAAGGTGCAGTCATCCTGTCCCCTTTGCAGAAAAGCACCCCCAAAGTATGATCATTACTCACCATGCTTCACGGTTGGGACGGGGTTCTTAGGGTTGTACTCATCCTTCTTCCTCCAAATATGGCAAGTGGACTTGATACCAAACAGTTCTATTTTGGTCTCATCTGACCACATGACCTTCTCTCATTCCTCCTCTGGATCATCAGATGGTTACTGGCGACCTTCAAACAGGTCTGGACATGTGCTAGCGTGAGCAAGGGGATCTTGCGTGCCCTGCAGAATTTGAATCCATGATGGCGTAGTGTGTTACTAATGGTAATGTTTGAGACTGTGGTCCCAGCTCTCTTTAGGTCATTGATCAGGTCCTTCCTTGTAGTTCTGGGCTGATTCCTGACCTTTCTCAGAATCATCCTTACCCTCCGAGACAAGATCTTGCATGGAGCCCTAGGCCAAGGAAGATTGATAATCATCTTGTGTTTCTTCCATTTTCTAATAATTGTGCCAACAGTTGCCTTCTCACCAAGCTGCTTGCTTATTGTCATGTAGCCCTTCCCATGTTCTGAGGCTACTTTCACACTTCGGTCTTTTGTTCTCTGTCGCAATCCGTCTTTATGGGCAAAAAAACGGATCCTGCAAATGTGCTTGCAGGATGCATTTTCTTCCCATAGACTTGTATTAGCGACGGATCGCGACGGATGGGCACACGTTGCATCTGTCGTGCGACGGATCCATCGTGTTTTGGCGGACGCGATGCACGAAAAAAGTTCAATGTAACTTTTTTTGTGCGACGTGTCCACCATTTCCGACCGCACATGCGCGGCCGGAACTCCGCCCCCTCCTCCCCGCTCATCACAATGGGCAGTGGATGCATTGTAAAACTGCATCCGCTGCCCATGTTGTGCTAAATTTAGCACAATATCCGTCGGTACGTCGGGCCGACGGTTTGCGACGGCCCTGTACCGGCGGAAGTGTGAAAGTAGCCTACGTCTACACATTTTTCCCTGGTGTCATTAGACTGCTCTTTGGTTTTGGCCATGGTGGCAAGGTTGGAATGCTAATTGGTAGGTGACCAAACACTTATTTCATGCAATAAAATGCTAATTAATTATTTAAAAACCATACAATGTGATTTCCTGGTTTTTGTTAGATTCTGTTTCTCAAGGTTGAAGTGAGCCTACAATAAAAATTACAGATCTCTCCGTTCTTTGTACTTGGGAAAATTAGCAAAATCTGCAGTATATCAAATCCTTATGGTATTTTCCCGACTGTGTTCCCCATCCCGGTATGCATGTTCCCCATTCCGGTATATGTTGCTTATCCTGGGCCCCATTCTGATAAACATACAGTATATACAATGCTCAAAAAAATAAAGGGAATACTTAAACAGAATATAACTCCATGTAAACCAAACTTCTGGGAAATCAAACTGTCCACTTAGGAAACAATACTGTTTGACAATCAATTTCACATTCCGTTGTGCAACTGGAATAGACAACAGATGGAAATTGTTGGCAATTATCAAGACACCCTCAATAAAGGAGTGGTTCTGCAGGTGGGGACCACAGACCACATCTCAGTACCAATGCTTTCTGGCTGATGTTTTGATCACTTTTGAATGTTGATTTTGCTTTCACACTCGTGATAGCATGAGACATACTCTACAACCGACACAAGTAGTTCAGGTAGTGCAGCTCATCCAGGATGGCACATGAGTGCGAGCTGTGGCAAGAAAGTTTGCTGTGTCTGTCAGTGTAGTGTCCAGAGGCTGGAGGCGCTACCAGGAGACAGGCCAGTACACCAAGAGATGTGATGGGGGCCATAGGAGGGCAACAACTTGCCGGAGCAGGACCATTAATTACCTCAGCCTTTGTGCAAGGAGGAACAGGAGGAGCATTGCCAGAACCGTGTAAAATGACCTCCAACAGGCCACAAATGTGCAAGTGTCTGCACAAACGGTTAGAGCAGACTCCATGAGGATGGTCTGAGTGCCTGACGTCCACAGATAGGGGTTGTGCTCACAGCCCAACACCGTGCAGGATGCTTGTCATTTGCCACAGAACACCATGATTGGCAAATTCGCCACTGGTGCCCTGTACTCTTCACAGAAGAAAGCAGGTTCACACTAAGCACATGTGACAGATGTGACAGAATCTGGAGACGCCATGGAGAGCGATCTGCTGCCTGCAACATCCTTCAGCATGACCAGGTTGGCAGTGGGTCAGTAATGGTGTGTGGGTGCATTTATTTGGAGGGCCACACAGCCCTCCATGTGCTCACCAGAGGTAGCCTGACTGCCATTCGGTACCGAGATGAGATCCTCAGACCCCTTGTGAGACCATATGCTGTTGCGGTTGGCCCTGGGTTGCTCCTAATGCAGGACAATGCCAGACCTCATGTGGCTGGAGTGTGTCAGCAATTCCTGCAAGATGAAGGCATTGAAGCTATGGACTGACGTGCCCGTTCCCCAGACCTGAATACGATTGAACACATCTGGGACATCATGTCTCGCACCATCCACCAACGTAACGTTGCACCACAGACTATCCAGGAGTTGGCGGATGCTTTAATCCAGGTCTGGGAGGAGATCCCTCAGGAGACCATCCACCGCCACCTCAGGAGCATGCCCAGGCATTGTAGGGAGGTCATACAGGCACGTGGAGGCAACACACACACAACTGAACATCATTTCCTTGTCTTGAGGCATTTCCACTGAAGTTGGATCAGCCTGTAATTTGATTTTCCACTTTGATTTTGAGTATCATTCCAACTCCAGACCTCCATTGGATATTCATTTTGATTTACATTGATCATTTTTTATGTTTTATCGTTCTCAACACATTCTACTGTGTAATGAATAACGATTTGCAACTGAAATATTTCATGCAGTGATATCTAGGATGTGGTATTTTAGTGTTCCCTTTATTTTTATTTTCTCACAATGCAGTCAAAGTGAATTTGTAAAATAAATTAATTTATTTGGTATTATGCCCGATGTAGAGGACGGGTGGGTTGAACAGGTGCATCATCAGTCATGATTCAAGTGTGTCCAAGGATGAGCTTTCCCCAAATGATCCAGGTAATGATGACGTCCCGTGTATGGGTATGAACAGTTTATTCATGCCTGTTGTTCTGAGCGGTTGGCAAGGAGTAGGGGACTTCAGTAGATTCTTTAAATAGCCGGGTTCTAAATTGTTCATGGCTTTAAATGTCATACAATAATCAGAAATAAAATGTTTACACTGGTCACTAAATTGTATACTAGATTCATGTTTTCTTTCCTGTGCAGATGACTTTTCAACAGGTTCATTATGATCACAGACAGGATTATAAATTATAGATAAAGCTCTATGTACATTAGATAACGCAGGATCTATTATTCTCAATAGAAGACATCACTGCCCTTCTCACGCTGCCTTCATGATGTCCTGTGTCCATATCGGAGCAGATCATGCTTTGGATGTTTCTGTAATCTGATCATTGTGGCTTAAATCTATGTGGCTGCTGGATAGATCTACTATTAAACCGTGTGAAGGATGAATGTTTTATATATACAATATACAGTACAGACCAAAAGTTTGGACACATCTCATTTAAAGAGTTTTCTGTATTTTCATGACTATGAAAACTGTACATTCACACTGAAGCCATCAAAACTATGAAATAACACATGCGGAATTATATACTTAACAAAAAAGTGTGAAACAACTGAAATTATGTCTTATATTCTAGGTTCTTCAAAGTAGCCATCTTTTGCTTTAATGACTGCTTTGCACAATCTTGGCATTCTCTTGCTCAGCTTCAAGAGGTAGTCCTCAGGAACTCGAGCGTGGGAAAATATTCTGAAATGCTCACAAGCTCGAGTTCATAAGAGTTCATCCAGCAGAGGGCGCAGCACCACGACTCGAGGTAACTACAGTACATTCCCCTGCATTCCATTCATTCACCAAGTTTTACAGGCAGGAGCACAGCTGCATTAGCAGAGCTCCTGGGTGTAAAATGATTTAACCCCTTCACATGGATTTACAGCGTGGGACAAGACTGAACAACGGAAGGTATGGGATATTGTTGTTTGTTTATTTTAACTTTATTTCAGGTGACAAGGGTCTTCAGGTGGATTAAGAGTATAATAAAATATTAGAACACCATGTGTTATGATCCCAATGGCAGGGGACCTCAAAGATCACAGCAAAGTCTGCAAAACATAAATACCAGCTCATAGGGAAGTGGTAACTAGGCTGACCATATACCTGATCCTAGCGCAAACACTAACAGCAGCCGGGGAACGTGCCTATGTTGGTCCTAGACGTCTCGCGCCAGCCGGAGAACTAACTACCCCTATCAGGGAAAATAAGATCTCTCTTGCCTCCAGAGAAAAGACCCCAAAGTAATACAAGCCCCCAACAAATAATAACGGTGATGAATGAACTAGATTTAGCAAAGAGAGGTCCACTGACTAATAGCAGAATATAGTAAGAAGACTTATATGGTCAGCCAAAAAACCCTGCAAAATATCCACGCTGAATATCCAAGAACCCCCAAACCGACTGACGGTGTGGGGGGAGAATATCAGGCCCCCTTGAGCTTCCAGCAATAACAGGAATCACATATTGTACAAGCTGGACAAAAAATATGAACAATGCAAATGATCAAGAGTACGAAAGCAGGACTTAGCTTATCTTGCAAAGAACCAGGACCTGAAGACAGGAGCAAACAGAAGTGAACTGATTACAACGATGCCAGGCACTGGACTGAGAATCCAGGAAGTTTAAATAGCAACACCCCAGGCCTAACGAAGCAGGTGAGCACCAACCTGGTAAAAGACAATCCAAGTGCCAAATCACTAGTGACCACAAGAGGGAGCCAAAAAGTATAGTTCACAACAGTACCCCCCCTTTAAGGAGGGGTCACCGAACCCTCACCAAGACCACCAGGGCGACCAGGATGAGCAGCGTGGAAGGCACGAACCAAATCGGCCGCATGAACATCAGAGGCGGCCACCCAGGAATTATCCTCCTGACCATAGCCCTTCCATTTGACCAAATACTGGAGCCTCCGTCTAGAGAGACGAGAATCCAAGATCTTCTCCACCACGTACTCCAACTCGCCCTCATCCAACACCGGAGCAGGAGGCTCAACAGCAGGAACCACAGGCACAACGTACCGCCGTAACAAAGACCTATGGAACACGTTGTGAATGGCAAACTACACCGGAAGATCCAAACGAAAAGAAACCGGGTTAAGAACTTCCAAAATTTTATAAGGACCAATAAAGCGAGGCTTAAACTTAGGAGAGGAAACCTTCAGAGGGACATACCGAGAAGACAACCAAACCAAATCCCCAACACGAAGTCGGGGGCCCACACCGCGGCGGTGGTTGGCAAAACGCTGAGCCTTCTCCTGTGACAACTTCAAGTTGTCCACCACATGATTCCAAATCCGCTGCAACCTATCCACCACGGAATCCACCCCAGGACAGTCAGAAGACTCAACATGACCCGAGGAGAAACGAGGATGAAAACCAGAGTTGCAGAAGAATGGCGAAACCAAAGTAGCGGAACTAGCCCGATTATTAAGGGCAAACTCCGCCAATGGCAAGAAGGTCACCCAATCATCCTGGTCCGCAGAAACAAAACATCTCAAATAAGCCTCCAGTGTCTGATTAGTTCGCTCCGTTTGACCATTAGTCTGAGGATGGAAGGCAGATGAAAACGACAAATCAATGCCCATCTTAGCACAAAAAGATCGCCAGAATCTGGACACAAACTGGGATCCTCTGTCGGACACGATATTCTCCGGAATGCCATGTAAACGAACCACATTCTGAAAAAACAAAGGAACCAGATCGGAAGAGGAAGGCAACTTAGGCAAGGGTACCAAATGGACCATCTTGGAAAAACGATCACACACCACCCAGATGACAGACATTCCCCGAGACACCGGAAGATCAGAAATGAAATCCATGGAAATGTGCGTCCAAGGCCTCTTCGGGACGGGCAAGGGCAAAAGCAACCCGCTAGCACGAGAACAACAAGGCTTAGCCCGAGCACAAGTCCCACAGGACTGCACAAATGACCGCACATCCCGTGACAAGGAAGGCCACCAAAAGGACCTAGCCACCAAATCTCGGGTACCAAAAATTCCCGGATGCCCTGCCAACACCGAGGAATGAACCTCGGAAATGACTCTGCTGGTCCATTTATCAGGAACAAACAGTCTGTCGGGTGGACACGAGTCAGGTCTACCAGCCTGAAATCTCTGCAACACACGTCGCAAATCCGGAGATATGGCCGACACGACCACTCCCTCTTTAAGAATACCAGCTGGCTCCGAGACTCCAGGAGAGTCAGGCACAAAGCTCCTAGAGAGAGCATCAGCCTTAACATTCTTCGAACCAGGCAGGTATGAGACCACAAAGTCAAAACGAGAGAAAAACAATGACCAACGAGCCTGTCTAGGATTCAGGCGCTTAGCAGACTCGAGATACATCAGATTTTTGTGATCAGTCAAGACCACCACACGATGCTTAGCACCCTCGAGCCAATGATGCCACTCCTCAAATGCCCACTTCATGGCCAACAACTCCCGATTACCAACATCATAGTTCCGCTCAGCAGGCGAAAACTTCCTAGAGAAAAAGGCACATGGTCTCATCACAGAACAACCAGAGCCTCTCTGCGACAAAACAGCCCCAGCACCGATCTCAGAAGCATCCACTTCAACCTGAAAGGGAAGTGAGACATCAGGCTGGCACAAAACAGGCGCCGAAGTAAACCGGCGCTTCAGCTCCTGGAAGGCCTCCACGGCTGCAGGAGCCCAATTAGCCACATCAGAACCTTTCTTGGTCATATCCGTCAAAGGTTTAACAACGCTAGAAAAATTAGCGATAAAGCAACGGTAGAAATTAGCGAACCCCAAGAACTTCTGAAGACTCTTAACAGACGTGGGCTGAGTCCAATCATGAATAGCTCGGACCTTGACTGGGTCCATCTCCACGGCAGAAGGGGAGAAAATAAAACCCAAAAAGGAAACCTTCTGCACTCCAAAGAGACACTTTGAGCCCTTCACAAACAAAGCGTTATCACGCAAAACCTGAAACACCATCCTGACCTGCTTTACATGAGAATCCCAATCATCCGAGAAAACTAGAATATCATCAAGATACACAATCAAAAATTTATCCAGATACTTCCGGAAGATATCATGCATAAAGGACTGAAACACTGAAGGGGCATTAGAGAGTCCAAAGGGCATCACCAAGTATTCAAAATGACCTTCGGGCGTATTGAATGCAGTTTTCCATTCATCTCCCTGCCTAATGCGCACAAGGTTGTACGCACCACGAAGATCTATCTTGGTGAACCACTTGGCGCCCTTAATCCGAGCAAACAAGTCTGACAATAGCGGCAACGGATACTGAAACTTAACAGTGATTTTATTCAGAAGCCGATAGTCTATACAAGGTCTCAAAGACCCGTCTTTCTTGGCCACAAAAAAGAATCCCGCACCGAGAGGGGAAGAGGATGGACGAATATGCCCCTTCTCCAAAGACTCCTTGACATAAGAACGCATCGCGGCATGCTCGGGTACAGACAAATTAAATAATCGTCCCTTAGGAAATTTACTGTCAGGAATCAAATCTATAGCGCAGTCACAGTCCCTATGAGGAGGAAGAGCACTGGACCTGGACTCACTGAATACATCCTGATAGTCACACAAATACTCAGGAACTTCTGAAGGAGTAGAAGTAGCAATAGACACCGGCGGAGAATCGCAATGAATTCCCTGACAACCCCAACTTGAGACAGACATAGCCTTCCAATCCAAAACAGGATTATGGGTCTGTAACCATGGCAGACCTAAAACGACCAAATCATTCATTTTATGCAGAACAAGAAAACGAATCACCTCCCGATGTTCAGGAGTCATGCACATGGTCACTTGTGTCCAATACTGCGGTTTATTTTCCGCCAGTGGCGTAGCATCAATTCCTCTGAGAGGAATCTGAACCTTTAAAGGCTCCAGGACAAAACCGCAGCGCATGGCAAACGACAAGTCCATAAGACTCAGGGCAGCACCTGAATCCACAAATGCCATAACAGGGTAGGAAGACAATGAACAAATTAAAGTCACAGACAAAATAAATTTAGGCTGCAAATTACCAATGGTGACAGGACTGACAACCTTGGTTAGGCGTTTAGAGCATGCTGATATAACATGTGTAGAATCACCACAGTAAAAACACAGCCCATTCTGACGTCTATAATTTTGTCGTTCGGTTCTAGTCAGGATTCTATCGCATTGCATTGAGACAGGTGTCTGTTCAGACAACACCGCCAGAGGTTTAGCGGATTTGCGCTCCCGCAAACGCCGATCAATCTGAATAGCCAGCGCCATAGAATCATTCAGACTTGTAGGAATTGTAAAACCCACCATCACATTCTTAATGGCTTCAGAAAGGCCATTTCTGAAATTTGCGGCCAGAGCACATTCATTCCATCGAGTAAGCACGGACCATTTCAGAAATTTTTGGCAGTACACCTCAGCTTCATCCTGGCCCTGAGAGATGGCCAGTAGAGCTTTTTCTGCCTGAATTTCAAGATTAGGCTCCTCATAAAGCAATCCGAGCGCCAGAAAAAACGCATCAACATCCGCCAATGCAGGATCTCCTGGCGCTAACGAGAAAGCCCAATCCTGAGGGTCGCCACGCAAGAAGGAGATAATAATTTTGACTTGCTGAGCTGAATCTCCAGACGAACGAGGTTTCAAAGATAGAAACAATTTACAATTATTCCTAAAATTCCTAAATTTAAATCGATCTCCAGAGAACAGCTCAGGAATAGGTATCTTAGGCTCTGACATAGGACTGCTAACAACAAAATCCTGAATGCCCTGCACACGTGCAGCAAGCTGATCCACACTAGTAATCAAGGTCTGAACATTCATGTCTGCAGCAAAGCTTCAAGCCACTCAGAGATAAAGGGGAGGAAGAAAAAAAAAAAAAAAAAAAAACTCAGAACTTCTTTTCTTTTAATCCCACTTCAGCAATGCATTAACTATTTATGGGCCTGGCATACTGTTATGATCCCAATGGCAGGGGACCTCAAAGATCACAGCAAAGTCTGCAAAACATAAATACCAGCTCATAGGGAAGTGGTAACTAGGCTGACCATATACCTGATCCTAGCGCAAACACTAACAGCAGCCGGGGAACGTGCCTACGTTGGTCCTAGACGTCTCGCGCCAGCCGGAGAACTAACTACCCCTATCAGGGAAAATAAGACCTCTCTTGCCTCCAGAGAAAAGACCCCAAAGTAATACAAGCCCCCAACAAATAATAATGGTGAGGTAAGAAGAAAAGACAAACGTAAGAATGAACTAGATTTAGCAAAGAGAGGCCCACTGACTAATAGCAGAATATAGTAAGAAGACTTATATGGTCAGCAAAAAACCCTGCAAAATATCCACGCTGAATATCCAAGAACCCCCAAACCGACTGACGGTGTGGGGGGAGAATATCAGCCCCCCTAGAGCTTCCAGCAATAACAGGAATCACATATTGTACAAGCTGGACAAAAAATATGAACAATGCAAATGATCAAGAGTACGAAAGCAGGACTTAGCTTATCTTGCAAAGAACCAGGACCTGAAGACCGGAGCAAACAGAAGTGAACTGATTACAACGTTGCCAGGCACTGGACTGAGAATCCAGGAAGTTTAAATAGCAACACCCCAAGCCTAACGAAGCAGGTGAGCACCAACCTGGTAAAAGACAATCCAAGTGCCAAATCACTAGTGACCACAAGAGGGAGCCAAAAAGTATAGTTCACAACAACCATGTGTCTTTATTTCATTAAAATACTTTTTAATAATGTGTGTGTTTTATTAACCATTTCGTACTATTGGATTAATAATGGATAGGTGTCATAATTGACGCCTCTCCATTATGAACCTGGCTTAATGTCACCTTACAATAGCAAGGTGACATTAACCCTTCATTACCCCATATCCTACCACTACAGGGGAGTGGGAAGAGAGAGGCTAAGTGCCAGAATAGGCGCATCTTCCAGATGTGCCTTTTCTGGGGTGGCTGGGGGCATATGTTTTTAGCCAGGGAGGTCCAATAACCATGGTCCCTCTCTAGGCTATTAATAGCTGCCCTCAGTCACTGGCTTTGCCACTCTGGCGGAGAAAATTGCGCGGGAGCCCATGCCAATTTTTTCCGGGATTTAACCCTTTAATTTAATAGCTAGAGACCCCAAATTTTAAACAGAGACACTTCTTACATTAGTAAAGAAGAATATGTAATAAAGGAAGGGATATGAGATAGTTTACTGTATGTAAACCATGTCTCATATCCTGTCGGGTTTGTGAAGGAGATAGCAAAAGCCGGCAATTGAATTACCGGCTTTTCTGCTATCTAGTGCTGAATTAAATATAAATATATATATATATATATATATATATATATATATATATATATATATATATATATATATATATATATATATATATATATATACATACACACACTCACCGGCCACTTTATTAGGTACACCATGCTAGTAACGGGTTGGACCCCCTTTTGCCTTCAGAACTGCCTCAATTCTTCGTGGCATAGATTCAACAAGGTGCTGGAAGCATTCCTCAGAGATTTTGGTCCATATTGACATGATGGCATCACACAGTTGCCGCAGATTTGTCGGCTGCACATCCCAAAGATGCTCCATACAAGGCAGGATGGATCCATGCTTTCATGTTGTTTACGCCAAATTCTGACCCTACCATCCGAATGTCGCAGCAGAAATCGAGACTCATCAGACCAAGCAACGTTTTTCCAATCTTCTACTGTCCAATTTCGATGAGCTTGTACAAATTGTAGCCTCAGTTTCCTGTTCTTAGCTGAAAGGAGTGGTACCCGGTGTGGTCTTCTGCTGCTGTAGCCCATCTGCCTCAAAGTTCGACGCACTGTGCGTTCAGAGATGCTCTTAGGCCTACCTTGGTTGTAACGGGTGGCGATTTGAGTCACTGTTGCCTTTCTATCAGCTCGAACCAGTCTGCCCATTCTCCTCTGACCTCTGGCATCAACAAGGCATTTCCGCCCACAGAACTGCCGCTCACTGGATTTTTTTTCTTTTTCGGACCATTCTCTGTAAACCCTAGAGATGGTTGTGCGTGAAAATCCCAGTAGATCAGCAGTTTCTGAAATACTCAGACCAGCCCTTCTGGCACCAACAACCATGCCACGTTCAAAGGCACTCAAATCACCTTTCTTCCCCATACTGATGCTCGGTTTGAACTGCAGGAGATTGTCTTGACCATGTCTACATGCCTAAATGCACTGAGTTGCCGCCATGTGATTGGCTGATTAGAAATTAAGTGTTAACAAGAAGTTGGACAGGTGTACCCAATAAAGTGGCCAGTGAGTGTATATGTACATATATATATATATATATATATATATATATATATATATATATCTATAATATAACGCTGGGAGCGTCACTCTGTCCGAAGCCTCTATAGACTGCGCAAGCGCACGCGCCGGCGCAGTCTAGGCCCCACAGAGCGACGCTCCCAGGAGATCGCGGTATGCGTAAACACTGAACGCTCACCGCGATCTCCAACGGAGAAGCAGGGACCGCCAGGAGGGTAAGTATGATATATTTACCTGTCCCGTTCCTCCGTTGCGCGCTGCCCCTCCGTCCTCCGGTCCACATCCTCTGCCTGTGACGTTCACAGTTCAGAGGGCGCGATGACGCGCTTAATGCGCGCCGCCCTCTGACTGAACAGTCACAGGCAGAGGACCCGGAAGACAGACCGGCGCGCAGCGCTGGATCAGGGCCAGGTAACTATAGCAAGTGCCGGGGGCCTGAGCTAGCGGCGACTCCGGCACCTGACCCCCACAGCGCGCCGGTGTCCCCGCCTGCTCAGGCCCCCAGCACCGCCGCGCACAGCCTGAGCCACCGCACCCAGCACGGCCTGAGCCACCGCACCCAGCACCGCCTGAGCCACCGCAGCCAGCACCGCCTGAGCCACCGCACCCAGCACGGCCTGAGCCACCGCAGCCAGCACCGCCTGAGCCACCGCAGCCAGCACCGCCTGAGCCACCGCAGCCAGCACCGCCTGAGCCACCGCAGCCAGCACGGCCTGAGCCACCGCAGCCAGCACGGCCTGAGCCACCGCACCCAGCACGGCCTGAGCCACCGCACCCAGCACGGCCTGAGCCACCGCACCCAGCACGGCCTGTGCCACCGCACCCAGCACGGCCTGAGCCACCGCACCCAGCACGGCCTGAGCCACCGCACCCAGCACGGCCTGAGCCACCGCACCCAGCACGGCCTGAGCCACCGCACCCAGCACGGCCTGAGCCACCGCACCCAGCACGGCCTGAGCCACCGCACCCAGCACGGCCTGAGCCACCGCACCCAGCACGGCCTGAGCCACCGCACCCAGCACGGCCTGAGCCACCGCACCCAGCACGGCCTGAGCCACCGCACCCAGCACGGCCTGAGCCACCGCACCCAGCACGGCCGCCCACAGCCACGCACAGCCGCCGCACCCAGCACAGCCTGAGCCACCACACAGCCTGAGCCACCGCACCCAGCACAGCCACGCACAGCCGCCGCACCCAGCACAGCCACGCACAGCCGCCGCACCCAGCACAGCCACGCACAGCCGCCGCACCCAGCACAGCCACGCACAGCCGCCTGCACTCAGCACCGCCACGCACAGCCGCCCGCGCTCAGCTCCGCCACGCAAAGCCACCCACGCACAGCACAGCCACATACAGCCGCCCGCACTCAGCACAGCCGCCTGCACTTAGCACAGCCGCCCGCACTGATGGGGGCGCAGGATGGAGCAGCACATGATGGGGTGGAGCAGCACATGACAGGATGGGGGCGCAGGATGGAGCAGCACAGCCACCGCACCCAGCACAGCCACCGCACCCAGCACAGCCGCCCGCACCCAGCACAGCCTGAGCCACCGCACCCAGCACAGCCACGCACAGCTGCCGCACCCAGCACAGCCACCGCACCCAGCACAGCCACGCCCACCCAGCACGGCCACGCACAGCCGCCTGCACTCAGCACAGCCACGCACAGCCGCCTGCACTCAGCATAGCCACGCACAGCCGCCTGCACTCAGCACCGCCACGCACAGCCGCCCGCACTCAGCACCGCCACGCACAGCCGCCCGCACTCAGCACCGCCACGCACAGCCGCCCGCACTCAGCACCGCCACGCACAGCCGCCCGCACTCAGCACCGCCACGCACAGCCGCCCGCACTCAGCACCGCCACGCACAGCCGCCCACGCACAGCATAGCCACGCACAGCCGCCGCACCCAGCATAGCCACGCACAGCCGCCGCACCCAGCATAGCCACGCACAGCCGCCGCACCCAGCACCGCCACAAACAGCCGCCGCACCCAGCACAGCCACGCACAGCCGCCCACACCCAGCACAGCCACGCACAGCCGGCCACACCCAGCACAGCCGCCCGCACCCAGCACAGCCTGAGCCGCCGCACCCAGCACAGCCGCCGCACCCAGCACAGCCGCCGCACCCAGCACAGCCGCCGCACCCAGCACAGCCACCGCACCCAGCACAGCCACCGCACCCAGCACAGCCACGCCCACCCAGCACAGCCACGCACAGCCGCCCGCACCCAGCACAGCCGCCCGCACTCAGCACCGCCACGCACAGCCGCCCGCACTCAGCACCGCCACGCACAGCCGCCCATGCACAGCACAGCCACATACAGCCGCCGCACCCAGCATAGCCACGCACAGCCGCCCGCACCCAGCACCGCCACGCACAGCCGCCGCACCCAGCACAGCCACGCACAGCTGCCCGCACCCAGCACAGCCGCCTGCACTCAGCACAGCCACGCACAGCCGCCCACAGCCACGCACAGCCGCCTGCACTCAGCACCGCCACTCACAGCTGCCCGCACTCAGCACCGCCACGCACAGCCGCCCACGCATAGCACAGCCACATACAGCCGTTCGCACTTAGCACAGCCGCCCGCACTGATGGGGTGCAGGATGGAGCAGCACATGATAGGGTGGAGCAGCACATGACAGGATGGGGGCGCAGGATGGAGCAGCACAGCCACCGCACCCAGCACAGCCACCGCACCCAGCACAGCCACCGTACCCAGCACAGCCACCGCACCCAGCACAGCCACCGCACCCAGCACAGCCACGCACAGCCGCCCGCACCCAGCACAGCCACGCACAGCCGCCCGCACTCAGTACCGCCACGCACAGCCGCCCGCACCCAACACAGCCACCTGCACCCAGCACAGCCACGCCCAGCCGCCCGCACCCAGCACAGCCACGCCCAGCCGCCCACGCACAGCACAGCCACATACAGCCGCCCGCACTCAGCACAGCTGCCCGCACTCAGCACAGCCGCCCGCACTGATGGGGGCGCAGGATGGGAGCACATGACAGGATGGGGATGCAGGATGGAGTAGCACATACCAGGATGGAGACCATATACCAATATAAATGCTCGCCACCCGGGCGTAGAACGGGTTCAATAGCTAGTATATATATATATACACGAGGGGTGATCCAAAAGTAATGATAACACTGGTCAACAGCATTTTTGGTGCCAAAGATATTTCATCGAATTTAGGGTATTTTTGGGGTGCTGATTCTGAATATGTCATCAGTTTTGCTAGATTGGCTCAAGTTTTTGAGATTTTTGGTATCTTATTTATAGCACTTGTTGGTAAATGCGACGCATCATCTCATTAATTTCTTTGGATTAGTACTTGAACTGAGCAGTTCTCAATATAGTTTTGTGTTAATTAGTGTTCTAAAAGTTTGTTCATAGCTTGATTTTTGCACTAACTTTATGTTGTTGTCTGTTTTCCAGTGAAAAGCATGAACTCATCAAGAAGAAGTTGTCTTAACGATCCAGACTCATTCTGTTACATTTGTGGTGAATACACACTGCCAAAACATAGAAGAAACATAACAGACTTCGTAAAAAAAGTGTATTTTGCCTATTTTGGGGTTATGCTTGGGGACCAAGACAAGTTTTGGGCACCACACATAGTGTGCAAAGCATGTATCGAATTATTACGAAAATGGAGCAAAGGACAAAGAAAAAGCTTCAAATTTGGTGTTCCAATGGTGTGGAGAGAGCCAAAAAATCATCATGATGACTGTTATTTCTGTGCAGTGCAAGTGCAAGGATTCAATAAGCATAAGAAACGAAAATGGGAGTAACATGGAATCTGCAAGAAGGCCTGTCCCTCATTGTGAAGATGTGCCTGTACCTGTGTTTACCATAAATAACAGTCATCATGATGATTTTTTGGCTCTCTCCACACCATTGGAACACCAAATTTGAAGCTTTTTCTTTGTCCTTTGCTCCATTTTCGTAATAATTCGATACATGCTTTGCACACTATGTGTGGTGCCCAAAACTTGTCTTGGTCCCCAAGCATAACCCCAAAATAGGCAAAATACACTTTTTTTACGAAGTCTGTTATGTTTCTTCTATGTTTTGGCAGTGTGTATTCACCACAAATGTAACAGAATGAGTCTGGATCGTTAAGACAACTTCTTCTTGATGAGTTCATGCTTTTCACTGGAAAACAGACAACAACATAAAGTTAGTGCAAAAATCAAGCTATGAACAAACTTTTAGAACACTAATTAACACAAAACTATATTGAGAACTGCTCAGTTCAAGTACTAATCCAAAGAAATTAATGAGATGATGCGTCGCATTTACCAACAAGTGCTATAAATAAGATACCAAAAATGTCAAAAACTTGAGCATATTCAGAATCAGCACCCCAAAAATACCCCAAATTCATTAAAATATTTTGGACACCAGAAAAAAAAATTTTTTTTGTTGACCTGTGTAATCAATACTAAACACAATGAATATAGTCAAAAAAATTTTGTATTTTTCTACATAGTCTCCTAGCAAGTCTATACATTTAGTCCATCTCTTTTCTAAACTTAGAATTCCCTTCGAAAAAAATTCTTGATCTTGACCCTCAAAAAAATCCCCAACAGCGGTTATCACGTCGCTATTGTCGTCAAATTTCTTGCCCTGGAGGTGTTCCTTGAGTCGAGGAAAGAGAAAGAAGTCACTGGGGGCTAGATCTGGCGAATAGGGGGGGTGTTCCACCAGTTCAAAGCCCACTTCTTGAATGGTAGCCATGGCAACTGCAGCTTTGTGAGCCGGCGTGTTATCTTGGTGAAACAGCACTCCAGCCCGCAGTTTCCCGTGCCTTTTCTCCTTGATAGCCTCCCGCAATCTTCTTATTTGTTCTGCGTAGTAGGAGCCCGTAATAGTGGCTCCCTT
Source organism: Ranitomeya variabilis (assembly GCF_051348905.1). Taxonomy (NCBI): domain Eukaryota; kingdom Metazoa; phylum Chordata; class Amphibia; order Anura; family Dendrobatidae; genus Ranitomeya; species Ranitomeya variabilis. The sequence goes on from NC_135233.1 coordinate 77,512,274, forward strand.
CTCCAAATAGTCCACCATAATAATTCCTTCAGCGTCCCAAAAAAACGGACACCATAAGTTAACCATATGGTTAAAGACATAACTTAAGGACAACAAGTCTCACCCTCATTCACTTCAATTAGGAAGTTCCCACTTGGAGCCAGTGTAACCGATCCGAAGGCTCTCAGTCAGTAGCGGATAGGTAATTCAGAGTATGCAGGATTCATCCAGGTTTGGGTTTTGGAGATTAAAACCATAACTTACTACATCATGTCAAAACACCCAAGATAGAGAGCTCAAAAAAATCTTGTGTTTCAAGCCACGTTTGGCTCTAAATCATAGAATGCTCTTAGTATTTTTTATCTAGATGCAATAAGTTGTGATTTTAATCTTCATGGCCTAATACTGCTCCATAATGTCCTACATTACATTGAAAAATCGTCTACAAACACACAGATCTTGTTGGGATCACGTGTTCAAGAGGCTTGCATGTCCTCCAAATACACAAGTCGAATAACATTGGATTTTAACCTGTTTTCTCCATAGAAATGAACCAAAGGGGGTCTAAGCATGCTGGTATATCCCGTCCTATTAAACCATACCATTTTTAGAAAAGTACTCTGGCTAGCAAAATGGGTCAATGGCTTGCACCTTGTTCCACAAGGAAGGCTTGCATAGAAATATGCGACTTTTAATGCCCTTCTTAAATTGATCCCTTAGGTTTTAGAACAATAAAACAAAAATGAGTGATTAATAGTGATTATTAGGTTTCTACTTTCATTGCATTACTGATAGAGGATGCTTTCACAATGGCAGATTTTATTTTTTATGCAGTTTTTCAAGCCAATGTCTAAATTGGGAAAATCCTAACTGTCTATTAAACTCAGTCATAGTTCTGGCTTTTTTTTTTTTTTTTTTTAAATTGCATGAAAATGGGAGATGTGAAAGCACCCCTTAAACAGAAAAAAAAAAATCATATATCTATATATTCCAAGATCCTTGTAACATGTGATGTGTAGTCGCTTTATACCAGCATTCATCACAAGGAACGTCTTAGGTCAACATCAGGATTTTGAGGAACGTGTGGAAGAAAAGAAGAATAGATTCATTGACTGAGGCTACATGCATATAATAGTGCGAAAATTTCTAAATAGCCATGAATTGGTCTACCCTCCTACAAGATCTATTCAAACTAACATGGTAAGAATGGTTACCCAATACCATTCTCAGTGGCAAAAAATGCATTAAAGTTTATAAAAAAAAACAAAACACAACAATGGCCCAATTTTACTGGCAGACTGCACATTAAACAATCCTTACCACCTAAACCATCTATTTGAGCACAACTAACAGAATCTGTGCGACCGCTACACACCAACTAGCCAATCAACAATAACCCCCATTAGATCAATGGACAAACTGAACAACTGGGGTTGGGCTCCATGTGGCACATGCATCGCTTGTCCGAATATAGAGAGAGCTACAGACTCTCTTTTCTCAGATGGTAAGAAATATTTGATTACACAATCAAGTAAATGCTTTACACATACTGTTGTGTACCATGCTACAGTTGTGCTCAAAAGTTTACATACCCTGGCAGAATTTTTGCTTTCTTGTCCTTTTTTCAGAGAATATGAATAATAACACCAAAACGATTACTCTACTCATGGTTAGCGAGTAAGGAAGGAGACGGCAGCACTCACCGATCTTCAGAGCAGGTAAAACTTTATTGCAGCAAAATCTTCATGGCTCGGGGGTGCATATACAGCAAAGTGTACAGGTCAAACGACGGCCGTTTCGCGCTGCTCAAGCGCTTCAACAGGTTTAGTGGTTAGTGGCTGGGTGAAGCCATTTATTGTCAAACTACTGTTTTTTCTCTTTTTAAACCATAATGACAACCCAAAACATCCAAATGACCCTGATCCAAAGTTCACATACCCTGGAGATTTGGGCCTGATAACATGCACAGAAGTTGACACAAATGGGTTTGAATGGCTACTAAAGGTAACATCCTCACCTGTGACCTGTTTGCTTGTAATCAGCGTGTGTACATAAAAGCTGAGTGAGTTCCTGGGATCCAGAAAGATTTTTTTTTTTAGATACTAATTATGTATGCCTTTGCTATTCATCTACCTTTTCAATGGATATTGTAAGTCTAGGCAATACTTCCCGTCTTTGTTCATCCTTGTTCCTGTTTTGCATGTTCCAATCCGGTTCTTAAGGGCTCATCCATTTCCCTTCATGATTTTTTTAAGTGCCATCCCGGGTGCTGGTGCGCTTCGGCGTCCTATTGCCTGGTGCCGCTGACGGAGTCTTCCATGGCGGCGAGTGTCCGCATGACTGAGGCCCCACTCGCATGACCAATGTGGGCGGCACCGTACATCACTGTGGATGCCACTGCTCCTACGAAACCTTTGGTGACGCTGGATGCGGTGAAGTCGGCGCTCCATGCGCCAATCAACAGCATCCTTTTAAACGACAATATGTACAGCTACTGTAGGTTTTAGGCAATTGGACATAAAAGACCTTAAATATTTAAGGGGCATAGGGTTGCCATGATGCCAGTCCCTCAGAAAAAAGCACTTCCACCGAAACGCGCGTCGGGGAAGTGGCACCATCGCTTGGCTCAGGTACAGTGTCTAGTCTTGATAAAAGGCTGAACTATTGTCATGATTCATTATAGGATTCGTGGCAGCTCAGATTTTGCTGATATTTAAATGTTGTTTTTTTCTTTTTGATCCAGCGAGAGCTAATGTCTTTCTCTTGCTGGCTGTTCTTTTAGGTTGGTCAGCTGATGTTGGCTGGTAGCCACTCCCACTTGACTTTAAATAGTCACTTGAACCATCAGCTGATCTTCGGTAATAGAGTTACTTCTTGCATACCAGCTAGGGGTTTGGAGCTCTCCTGTTTTGGGGGTGTTGCTATTGTGGGTGTGCAGATTCCTGGTGCTGTATTCTCTGCAGCTTTGGAGCGTAGCAGCAGAGATGGAAGCTGAGTATTTACCCCTTTTTTTGTCTGTCCCTTGTTTGTCACTTCCCCTGCGTTTTACCATATGCAGTGGTGAGGCTAGCATGCTTGCCGGCCAGTGCACTAGCCAGGGTATATTGAAGTGATAATCGGGGACTAGGCACGTGACGGCAAGGGGTTGGGAGGGGCCCGAATAGGACATTAGGCTAGCTTTGGGACAGGCACAGGTTGGTGTTAGGAGGTGCCCAAACCCTCGCTCCCTACTGTTAGGGTCTTCCTCTCCCTTTTCCATCCTGTCATATTTGTATGCTACGTCGTCCGCCGGACCTATGTTTTCTTTTGGGAGTTGATACTTTGGTCCTAATATCTTTGTTCTTGCACACAGCACTTTAGTGTACTATTAAGGCCGTACTAGTTTCCAATAGACTTTTTTTTTTTATCATGGTTCAATGCCTATAAATTAAACAGCATCTCACTATGCCTTTATAATTTTCTGTACGTTGCCAATCTGTGGTGCCCCGTTTTATTGGCTCCCAGCCACTACTCACCTATGCTCCCTTTTTAATTCTGTTTCCAATTATTTCATTAAGAATTTTGCTCGTCTCTCATTCTCCAGAGGTGCTGATCTTCTCTCTACTGTAGTCCTCAATGTAGGTACCGTGTGTATAATGATATACTGCTTACTGTCCATATATATATTTGGCATCATACCAGGGGATAATTTTTTTTTAATAAAAGTAAGCATCCCTAATTAAATATCTAGACCCCTCATAGTAATTATATAAAATACAGACTTAATTATATAGGCTATTTATGAAATGAACTGTAATAATAATAAAAAAAAGGTTGATGTTTGTTGGCAATTGCATAACTGGGAAAGAAAAGACGTTGCACAAAAATTAGGTAACGTTGCTTATTAAACTTTTCAAGTAAGACAATAGCTGGTATCGATCCATTCAGAGAAAAGAGAAGCTCCATACCTCTTGAAATGCCCGAGGTAGATCATTCACCCAGTGTAAACTACAATAAACATAACAAAACAAAAAAAAAAACACATTATTAAACAACAACAAAAAATTCTAAGTAGAAATCTGTGTGTGAATATTAAAAATAAATAAATAAATAAAATGGAATAGAACGACCGAATGTAATACACACCTTGTATCAAAACCCCTGATGGTCTATAAAAACAGCACATGAATTACAAAACGTAATAGCAAAGTGGAGTAAGGGAGACTGCAAAAAGAGGCAGTGGCAAATGAGCCAGAAGAGCCAGAAGAGCAAGAATGGCAGAAAAAGGTCACTGTGAAGATTGGAGGTGCTAGTTCACTTAAGAAGAGGTAGGGTCAAGACAAGAACTTTAGAGGAAGCTATTAATAATGAAGGATCTGATTAAAGAAGTATTGGATTACTTTGCTGCTAAGCAAGGGGCTACTATAAAGGGAATCTGACCAGGTTTTTGCCATGTACTCTGAGAACAACATAATGTAGAGGCAGAGACCCTGATTCCTGTGTTTGTCACTTGCTGTAACTTTGGTAAAAATCACCGTTTTATCAGCTGGAGATTATCACTAGAGGTTTATTAAACCTGCTGCCAGGTAGTCCTCCATATTCATAAGCTCTGTATAATCCCATCCCCACCACTGATTGGCAGCTTTCTGCCTATGCACAGAGTACACAGAAATATGCCAATCAGTGGTGCGGGGCCAGAGATATATAGAGCTCAGCCTTCAGAGAACTGGTAGATCTGCAGCAGAGAAACAGTGACCTTTTTTTGTTTCTTTAAGTGGTTTTAAAGAGTTTTACAAGCATTTTGGATTTTTTTTGCCTTTAGTGGGTTTTTTTGCATCCTTTTATTTGGACAGTTACTAGTTTTGGGCATTTTCTATTAGGAGACACTTAGAGAACTGATCAGCACTGAAGAAAATTTCTCAATTTCTCGAAAGACTGAATATATGAACAGCAAGTAGTTTTGCAATAGAAAACAAATAGGAAAAATATTTCAAGAGATTTTTTTAATGATTTTTCAGTCGTCTTTTGGTGTGGATCTCCTCCAAAAGATTCCTTCAAAAACTCTGCGTGCACAAATCCTTAGAGTAAGCAGCAGGTATTAGTATTCAATCAGCAAAGAAAGAGTGTAAATAAATGAGCAGCAACCAAACAAATAAGCATTACAGGGGTATGCTTGGCAGAGCGCAGGTGCCAGGCATGTAGCAGAAACACAGGAGGCGGCGCACAGACGCAAGAGGGAGATGATTGACGTCTCGGAGGCGGTTGACACCGGGGGGGGAGAAGACATACCTCCGGGACACAATAGAGGTATGGCGGGCAATTTATAAAAGTGATTATTTCAGCATTCCTAGGGATACTAAGCATAAGAGCCACCTTCACAGAATGCAGCCTTAGTGCTCCTGAAGGTGACTGTTTTACTTAAAAAAGCCCTGGGGGAGTTGACAGGTTCCCTTTAAAGTACTCCAGTCACTAACTGGAGTAAATTTCTGGCAATGGCACACACTAAATAATAAGTTCCATTCATAGCAACTGTGAAAATGGTACAATCGGGAGCGGACGTATTAAAGTCTACAAATCATTCATTATGGGATCATTCATACCTTAGGCTGCTGACAACCAGATCAAAGGTATTATTCCCAAAAGGTAGAAATTCTTCATCAGCTATTACATTTATTGTAGGGACTTCAGACACTGCACAGCGTTTCTACAAGTTAAAAGCACATAACATTTAAAAAAAAAAAAAAAAACTAAAAATGAAAAATGGTTAAGAAGCTGGACGGCAACGACAAAGTGACTTATGTACAATTGTGCAGCGGTCTGTACTGGACAGCTTTGAGTGACACCAATATAATACAATCTGATGAAATAATATAATGTAGAAAAAGATTTTAGTGGTGATGTCTGTAGTCACTGATCCAGAGCCCTGTAGTATCCCCAGCGCCACTTCTGATTAGTAGATCTGGTGTGACATTGCGCATGGCGCAGGCACGATGATATGTCATAATATAATATTATTTAAAAAGGAAAGTCAAGTTAATAATCATAGCAGGGACCCCACTTCACTGGCCAAATCAGAGGGGTCATAGCCATACTGTAAGTAATTTCTGCTCTGAAGGACTGATGGTAACTATCAGAGGGTCGACATATCATCTGACCACAGAGCACCCTGACCGCATTTAGAAAAAAAAGCTGATAATTGGGTTAATTAGCACGTACATCTAAGTGGTTGTCCACCACTGGGGATAATTTATTTATTTTTTTTTAAACTTAGATTGAAGTAACTGGGACTAAAAACAATTTTTGAAATTGGGTTTCCTTTTAAAAAATAATAATCTGCACAGATTGCCATGGTTCCTGTATCCCCCAATGAGAGGCGATAGAGGAAATAATCTGCACAGATCGCCTCTATAGTTTGTGTAGCACGGTTCGTTTGCTGGCTACAAATTGAGTTAACTGAGAACCTGTCAGTTAGCTCATTATCACATCTACCGGGAGTTTGTAACTCGTATTTGCCTTTATCTGAGCTCCTCCCAACTGATTTATGACCAAAGGCTACAACAAAATAGAATGTCCAGGGAATCAGGGTCAGTAATAGCCAAACGGTGCATTTATTCATTTTAAAGGAAGCCTAGTAGCAAAAATATTTCTCTTTATTTATTTATTTATTTCTCTAAGTAGAAAAAAAAAGCCCCAAAAAGACAAAAAGATGGACCACCTCTTTAATCTCTTGCGTCTCCTTTAAACACAGAATATTGGACCTTAGACAATTAAGTGGCAGATATAAGTATATGACGGACATGGGTCTGGAGACGCGCTGGTGTGAATCAAAAGTGACTGGCCATGTCGCGCTCTCTACACTCCTTTCCTTAGAAGCCATGTGCGGCCACCTCTGCAGTACTAAACGGGCCCATTTCCCAACATGGGTGCAGGTCCCTATAAATCAGCCATTTATAATATATCCTGTGGAACAAAGCTCATCTCCTACACTGATAGGCTCTTCTGCAAGATTAAGAACTCGGTGTAAGTAATGGAATCTTAATGAGCATCTGCCACTTACCATTAATTTGTCATTTCAGTTTACCTGGTCTAACTGCCGCTGTTCTCCTGAATTTGGTGTTTTTTTATTTTTTGTCCCTGCACCCCTGTTATTAAGATATGGCCTCATCTTTTCTGTATATAAATCTACTCTCTTTAGCCAACTGGGTGTGGTCCTCAGTAAGACTCATGCAGTTAAGTTGAGAGCCACACCCACCTGGCTAAAGAGACTAGTTTTACACCCACAAAATATATAACCATATCTCAGGAATGGAAAGGCGCAGTAACAAAAGAAAAATGATGCCATGTTCAGTAAAACAGCAGTATTTATACCATGGGAAAAAAAAAAATAATAATGTTATTATTAATAATGGGTATATTAACCCCTTATCAGACGTATAGCAGTAACTTCCCTTTTTGTAATGACCAGTGCTTGGAGTATCACTCACTGCGCTGACTCCTGGCACAGGTGCTGCTGCGGTTTTAGCATTGACCGCTGTTTTGTTATTTTTATATAGCAGTTGTAAGGTTATAACAAAAAGTGTGATGTCTCTCTCACCAGCGCCTCCTCACACACGTCGGCTTGGACTAATCTTTCTACAGTTTCCTGCGAATAAAAGCAGAACAAGGCAATGAATTCACAAACCACACAAGTCTTAAAATAAATAGCTCCTATAAATATAGTGTTGATAAGAACAGCCAACATAAGCAGAAAAATATACACCATCCCATGTATCAGCCACACACGCGGAGTTATTCTCCTTTCCCAATAGTCTATGGCATTATTCCAAGCAGCCGGCAGTATCTGAGGCCATCCATCACAGTATGAGTCAGCTTCGGTCATGTTTAGTACCAACGTTCCTGCACACACATATTTTACTGGGGTAATAACACACAGATATCAGACATTATGCATAAACAGCAGTCAAAAAACGTCCACTCTCTGAGCAAAATTAAGAGACATAATGCAGCTATATAGACCCACATGGAAATTCCAATCACGGTGCGCTGTGTAACGTTATTTCGGTGTGTGATATATTACTAGGTTTAGTGCCGGGGATGGAACAAGTGTGGATGCCTTCTGACAAGACTTAGAACCCAGCGTGGTGGTAAACATGTCCCAGAATGCGGCCGCCGAGGCATCTGTGCTTATTGATTGTCTGTCCTCACAGGTTCATCTTCAAGAATGGCATCAGTTTTAAGGATTGGAGAAAGATAACTCTACTGCGATGTCTATAAAGGACAGGATTGTATTGGGCTATAGTATTAAGGCCTAATGAGCCTGAAATTTAAGGTTGGATAAAAGGTAAAAAGGTTCTCCCAGGATAGAAAATAAAAAATCCTGAACTATTAGCAAGTCACCACTCTGTTAAACTAGGAAGGTAATTGATATAGTACATTAAAGGGAATCTGTCGGTGGGATCAACCCCCCTAAGCCATCTATATCGGAAATTAGGTCTTAGGAAGCTAAATAAAATGATACCTTGATATCTTATTCCAGAGAAATCCATATCTATCTTATATGAAAAGGGGACCTACCAGTGTGATACATGAAGATCAGGAGACTGTTCGTCATTACATGTCTCACACTGCTAACGCTTACTTTCAAGTAAAATACTCTCTGGAGGCAGATTATCAGGGAGATCTGTGTCCGGTCCATAGATAGTTGATTTTATAGTTTCCATTTTGAACTTTCTGTACATGACTGACTGGTTTAAGGGCTTTAGATTTATAACGGTAAAATACTTTCCTGAGGGTCATCGCTGAGTTGGGTACAGGAACGACTGCTCCGGACGATATGAGATCTCTGACGTCCCCTAAGAGTCTTTTTAGGAAGGTTGTAGACTAAGGAACGGTTTGACAAAACTTTTATGGAAGCGGCTGAGTAAATTCTATCCTGTAGCCTTCCCCTACAGTCTGTAGAATACACAAATTCTCCGAGATAGCCTGCCAACCCCTAGAAAGAATCAAAGCCAGCTTCCCGTTTTACCTTTCCCATTGAATTCTTGTCTCTGGGAAGGACAGGACCTACGAAAGGAATGATATTGCTTTGCCTTTTCTTCTGGGAAATCCTTTTTGTTGTTGTTGTTGTTGTTGGAAGCCCTTTCTAGTAACACATGGAACCCTGAACACGTGATGAAGCATAGTTGGCTTTTCAAATGACTATCCCCAGACCAGGTTTTTAATCAGATGGCCAGCTTAGCTGAGGTAGCAAGGATGTTCTTCTGGCTGCAAACCTCACTGACTCTGCCAAAGCATCTGTCAAACTCTGTCGCTTTTTAGCATGGGAAGAGACTCCAATACAACCTACCTGGGTGTATTGGATTTGAACTGAGACATTAATTCGTCAATTTCTAAACACATGGACCTGGCTACAGAGGTGGCAGCTATATTAGCCCTGATTATGGCAGCTCATGCTTCCTAAACTCTTAGCAACACCTCTGCATTTCTATCAATAGCATCCCGGAGATATGAAGTCTTCAAAGGGGATTGAGGTCTTCCTTGCCACTCCAGCCATAGGACCTCTTCCCAAACCTTGACTTACTCTGGATCAAAAGGGGAGACAGGCTCTGAAGTATTTGGGAATGGCAAGCCTCTTCTCTGCATCTTCCCATTCCTCCAAGATCATGGCCTTGATACTGTATGTTATCAGTTCTCCAAACATCTTGTTTTGTATTGAGTGTGCTCCTCAACCTTCATGGTACTCTGTACTTCACATAATAAATCATCAGCGTCTTCAATGAGAAATAATACTTTTTTCGCTCTTCAGAGTGGATCTGAGGTATAACCTATTCATCTTCCAGACCCTGGTGAGAATAGCAAGAACTTTCATCCTCATAATTCATCTATTTCCCATCTAGCCCTCTTATGTCGGAATACCTCCTGAATCCTTCGAGCATGAACAAGGCTGGAGACCGTTCTTTGTACTTCCTCCCTGATCATGGATCTCATGTCGGCCATAAATGAGGTTTGTTCCTCTTTAGGATTTTCATGAAGCAGTCCGCACATAACTGCTTCTTATGCGTTTCTGGTAGTTTGGTGTTGTGTTGTGAATTTGGATTCTGGGCTCCCCCGGTGGCTACTGGTGGAATTGAACTTGTGACATCATCTTCCCTGTTCACCTGTTCTGATTAGATCTGGGTGTCGCTATATAACCTGGCTTCTCTGTTAGATGCTTGCCGGTCAACAATGTTATCAGAAGCCTCTCTGTGCTTGTTCCTGCTCCCAGACATCTACTAGATAAGTTGGACATTCGTCCATGTTTTGTTTTTGTATTTTGGTTCCAGTTCACAGCTGCAGTTTCGTTACTGTGTCTGGAAAGCTCTTGTTGATCAGGAATTGCCACTCTGGTATTATGAGTTAATGCCAGAGTCCTAAAGTAATTTCTGGATGTGTTTTGTTAGGGTTTTCTACTGACCATGAAAGTATGCTTTCTGTCTTCTGCTATCTAGAAAGCGGACCTCAAATTTGCTAAAACTATTTTCCTGCTGCGTTTGTTGTTTCATCTCATATCACCGCCAATATATGTGGGGGGCCTCTGTCTCCTTTTTGGGCATTTCTCTAGAGGTGAGTCAGGTCTTATATTTCCCTCTGCTAGCATTATTTAGTTCTCCGGCCGGCGCTGGGCATATAGGGATAAAAAGTAGGACATGCTACCTGGCTACTTCTAGATGATGCGGTAGGTTTAGTTCATGGTCAGTATAGTTACATCTTCCAAGAGCTTGTTCCTATTGAGGCTTATGCTAGTTCTCTGGCCATGGAGATCATGACAGTTGAGGCTTATGCTAGTTCTCTGGCCATGGAGATCATGACAGTTTGACCGGCCGGCCCACTAAAGGGTTAAAATCCTTGGCTGAGAAAGGAGAGAAATAAGAAGTCTGCTGAAAATTTTTTTTTTTTTTTTTTTTTTTTCTCTAGTAGTTAGTGTGCTCTTAATTGGATCACTTGCCAGTCTGTCTATGCTGCAGTCTTTCTTTTTTTTCTCTCTCCTTCTAATCTTTGAATGGCTCTATGTTCACCTGTCTATAATGGATCTACAGAGTGTAACTGCAGGTTTGAATAATCTCGCCACGAAAGTACAAAGTTTGCAAGATTTTGTTGTTCATGCTCCGGTATCAGAGCCGAGAATTCCTTTGCCGGAATTCTTCTCAGGGAATAGATCTAGCTTTCAGAATTTTAGAAATAATTGTAAGTTATTTTTGTCCCTGAAATCTCGTTCTGCTGGAGACCCTGCACAGCAGGTTGGGATTGTGATTTCCTTGCTCCGCGGCGACCCTCAAGATTGGGCTTTTGCATTGGCACCAGGGGATCCTGCGTTGCGCAATGTGGATGCGTTTTTTCTGGCCTTGGGCTTGCTGTATGAGGAACCTCATTTGGAACTTCAGGCAGAAAAAACTTTGATGTCCCTATCACAGGGGCAAGATGAAGCTGAAATTTACTGCCAAAAATTCCGTAAATGGTCTGTGCTTACTCAGTGGAATGAGTGTGCCTTGGCGGCTACTTTCAGAGAGGGTCTTTCTGATGCCATTAAAGATGTTATGGTGGGGTTCCCTGTGCCTGCAAGTCTGAATGAGTCCATGACAATGGCCATTCAGATCGATAGGCGTCTGCGGGAGCGCAAACCAGTGCACCATCTGGCGGTGTCCACTGAGAAGACGCCAGAAAACATGCAGTGTGATAGAATTCTGTCCAGAAGCGAGCGGCAGAATTTTAGACGGAAAAATGGGTTGTGTTTCTATTGTGGGGATTCTACTCATGTTATATCAGCATGCTTTAAGCGTACTAAAAAGCTTGATAAATCCGTTCCCATTGGCACTTTACAGTCTAAATTTATTTTGTCTGTGACCCTGATTTGCTCTTTGTCATCTATTACTACGGACGCCTATATCGACTCTGGCGCCGCTTTGAGTCTTATGGATTGGTCCTTTGCCAAACGCTGTGGGTATGATTTAGAGCCTTTGGAGACTCTTATTCCTCTGAAGGGGATTGACTCCACCCCATTGGCTAATAATAAACCACAATACTGGACACAAGTGACTATGTGTATTAATCCGGATCACCAGGAGACTATTCGTTTTCTGGTGCTGTATAATCTACATGATGATTTGGTGCTGGGATTGCCATGGCTGCAGTCTCACAACCCAGTCCTTGACTGGAGAGCTATGTCTGTGTTGAGCTGGGGATGTAAGGGGACTCATGGGGACGTACCTTTGGTGTCCATTTCATCATCTATTCCCTCTGAAATCCCTGAGTTCCTGTCTGATTATCGTGACGTCTTTGAAGAACCCAAGCTGGGTTCACTACCTCCGCACCGTGAGTGCGATTGTGCTATAGATTTAATTCCGGGTAGTAAATACCCAAAGGGTCGTTTATTTAATCTGTCTGTGCCTGAACATACTGCTATGCGAGAATATATAAAGGAGTCCTTGGAAAAGGGACATATTCGTCCATCGTCATCTCCCTTAGGAGCCGGTTTTTTCTTTGTGTCAAAAAAAGACGGCTCTTTGAGACCATGTATTGATTATCGGCTTTTGAATAAAATCACGGTTAAATATCAATACCCATTGCCGTTGCTGACTGATTTGTTTGCTCGCATAAAGGGGGCCAAGTGGTTCTCTAAGATTGATCTCCGTGGGGCGTATAATTTGGTGCGGATCAGGCAGGGGGATGAGTGGAAAACCGCATTTAATACGCCCGAGGGCCACTTTGAGTATTTGGTGATGCCTTTTGGTCTTTCTAATGCCCCTTCAGTCTTCCAGTCCTTTATGCATGATATTTTCCGCGATTTTTTGGATAAATTTATGATAGTGTATCTGGATGATATTCTGATTTTTTCGGATGATTGGGACTCTCATGTCCGGCAAGTTAAGAGGGTTTTTCAGGTTTTGCGGTCTAATTCTCTGTGTGTCAAGGGTTCTAAGTGCGTTTTTGGGGTTCAGAGAATTTCCTTTTTGGGATATATTTTTTCTCCCTCTTCCATTGAGATGGATCCTGTCAAGGTTCAAGCTATTTGTGATTGGACGCAGCCCTCTTCTCTTAAAAGTCTTCAGAAATTTTTGGGCTTTGCCAACTTTTATCGTCGATTTATTTCTGGTTTTTCGGATGTCGTTAAGCCATTGACCGATTTGACTAGACAGGGTGCTGATGTTGCTAATTGGTCCCCTGATGCTGTGGAGGCCTTTCAGGAGCTTAAGCGCCGTTTTTCTTCTGCCCCTGTGTTGCGTCAGCCTGATGTGACTCTTCCTTTTCAGGTTGAGGTCGACGCTTCTGAGATCGGGGCTGGGGCAGTGTTGTCGCAGAAAAGTTCTGACTGCGCCGTGATGAGGCCTTGTGCCTTCTTTTCCCGTAAATTTTCGCCCGCTGAGCGGAATTATGATGTTGGGAATCGGGAGCTTTTGGCCATGAAGTGGGCGTTTGAGGAGTGGCGCCATTGGCTCGAGGGGGCCAGACATCAGGTGGTGGTATTGACTGACCACAAAAATTTGATCTATCTTGAGACCGCCAGGCGCCTGAATCCTAGACAGGCGCGCTGGTCATTATTTTTCTCTCGGTTTAATTTTGTGGTATCGTACCTACCGGGTTCTAAGAATGTTAAGGCGGATGCCCTTTCTAGGAGTTTTGAGCCTGATTCACCCGGCAACTCTGACCCCACAGGTATTCTTAAGGAGGGAGTTATCTTGTCAGCCGTTTCTCCAGACCTGCGGCGGGCCTTGCAGGAGTTTCAGGCGGATAGACCGGATCGTTGTCCGCCTGATAGGTTGTTTGTTCCTGATGATTGGACCAGTAGAGTCATCTCTGAGGTACATTCTTCTGCATTGGCAGGTCATCCTGGAATTTTTGGTACCAGGGATTTGGTGGCAAGATCCTTCTGGTGGCCTTCCCTGTCACGAGATGTGCGAGGCTTTGTGCAGTCTTGTGACGTTTGTGCTCGGGCCAAGCCTTGTTGTTCTCGGGCTAGTGGATTATTGTTGCCCTTGCCTATTCCTAAGAGGCCTTGGACACACATCTCGATGGATTTTATTTCAGATCTGCCTGTTTCTCAGAAGATGTCTGTCATCTGGGTGGTGTGTGACCGTTTTTCTAAGATGGTCCATTTGGTTCCCCTGCCCAAATTGCCTTCTTCTTCCGAGTTGGTGCCCCTGTTTTTTCAAAATGTTGTTCGTTTGCATGGTATTCCTGAGAATATCGTTTCTGACAGAGGAACCCAATTTGTGTCTAGATTTTGGCGGGCATTCTGTGCTAGGATGGGCATAGATTTGTCTTTTTCGTCTGCTTTTCACCCTCAGACTAATGGCCAGACCGAGCGGACTAATCAGACCCTGGAGACATATCTGAGGTGTTTTGTGTCTGCTGACCAGGATGATTGGGTTGCTTTTTTGCCATTGGCGGAGTTCGCCCTCAATAATCGGGCCAGCTCTGCCACTTTGGTGTCCCCGTTTTTCTGTAATTCGGGGTTCCACCCTCGATTTTCCTCCGGTCAGATGGAATCCTCGGATTGTCCTGGAGTGGATGCGGTGGTGGAGAGATTGCATCATATCTGGGGGCAGGTGATGGACAATTTAAAGTTGTCCCAGGAGAAGACTCAGCTTTTTGCCAACCGTCACCGTCGTGTTGGTCCTCGGCTTTGTGTTGGAGATTTGGTGTGGTTGTCTTCTCGTTTTGTCCCTATGAGGGTCTCATCTCCTAAGTTTAAGCCTCGGTTCATCGGTCCGTATAAAATATTGGAGATTCTTAACCCTGTTTCCTTCCGTTTGGACCTCCCTGCATCCTTTTCTATTCATAACGTTTTTCATCGGTCGTTATTGCGCAGGTATGAGGCACCGGTTGTGCCTTCCGTTGAGCCTCCTGCTCCGGTGTTGGTTGAGGGTGAGTTGGAGTACGTTGTGGAAAAAATCCTAGACTCCCGTGTTTCCAGACGGAGACTCCAGTATCTGGTCAAGTGGAAGGGATACGGCCAGGAGGATAATTCTTGGGTCACTGCATCTGATGTTCATGCCTCTGATCTGGTTCGTGCCTTTCATAGGGCCCATCCTGATCGCCCTGGTGGTTCTGGTGAGGGTTCGGTGCCCCCTCCTTGAGGGGGGGGTACTGTTGTGAATTTGGATTCTGGGCTCCCCCGGTGGCTACTGGTGGAATTGAACTTGTGACATCATCTTCCCTGTTCACCTGTTCTGATTAGATCTGGGTGTCGCTATATAACCTGGCTTCTCTGTTAGATGCTTGCCGGTCAACAATGTTATCAGAAGCCTCTCTGTGCTTGTTCCTGCTCCCAGACATCTACTAGATAAGTTGGACATTCGTCCATGTTTTGTTTTTGTATTTTGGTTCCAGTTCACAGCTGCAGTTTCGTTACTGTGTCTGGAAAGCTCTTGTTGATCAGGAATTGCCACTCTGGTATTATGAGTTAATGCCAGAGTCCTAAAGTAATTTCTGGATGTGTTTTGTTAGGGTTTTCTACTGACCATGAAAGTATGCTTTCTGTCTTCTGCTATCTAGAAAGCGGACCTCAAATTTGCTAAAACTATTTTCCTGCTGCGTTTGTTGTTTCATCTCATATCACCGCCAATATATGTGGGGGGCCTCTGTCTCCTTTTTGGGCATTTCTCTAGAGGTGAGTCAGGTCTTATATTTCCCTCTGCTAGCATTATTTAGTTCTCCGGCCGGCGCTGGGCATATAGGGATAAAAAGTAGGACATGCTACCTGGCTACTTCTAGATGATGCGGTAGGTTTAGTTCATGGTCAGTATAGTTACATCTTCCAAGAGCTTGTTCCTATTGAGGCTTATGCTAGTTCTCTGGCCATGGAGATCATGACAGTTGAGGCTTATGCTAGTTCTCTGGCCATGGAGATCATGACAGTGTTGCATGTCACATCTTCTGGCTTTCTTTCTGGAGGAAGAACCAGACCCTTGTCTTCAAGGTGCAAGGCATGATCCCCTTCCATAACCCCTTGCATTTTGTGATGGAATGCAAGCTGCACTGATAGTTTCAAATGTTCTTGAAACAGGAAGTGTGTTCCACCCTGGAACGCACGAGCACCAGCAGAGCGTCCTGGATGCCTGTGTAAACCAGAACCTTGGAACGCATGCCACACGCGTCAACGGACGTGCGCCCTGGGGGAAGCCAAAGCGTGCTGCAGAGAGCCCTCCACAAAGGAAATCCAGGAGCCACTTCCCACTCTACTGACCTGGCTGAGGTACCCCTACCTAGCGAGGTATCTGCCACGAGCCTCTTCACAGGCAGAAGGGAATAGATGGATCCCCCCAGATCCTCCTAAGGTCGCCCAGTAAAGGATCCCCCCAGATCCTCCTAAGGTCGCCCAGTAAATCTTCACACTAATGCACCTCCCCTCCCGTGTCTGTCCTGCTATGGACAGGAAAAAACCACTGAGGAAAAACCACTGAGGGTGAGGTGGGGGGTTTATCTCTCGTGTGTTTTCTGTCCCTACAGTATGAGAAGGACTACCTCTTGGTGTGTTGTCATGAGGGACTTCCAGGAAAAATCGGATAGCAGCTATCAAGATATTTTATTTAATTTTCTATACACTACATGCCCATAAAGACAGCTTAGAAGGGTTAATGCTACTGACAGATTCCCTCTAGTGTACTATAGCAGTTGTGGTCCTAAGTCACAAGATTCCCTTTAAAATACACTGACATAAACCTGTTCTTAAAAGTTTAATAGGACACGTGCCAGAGACACACGGTCTGCTGAGGTAAGAAGAGGCTGCTCACACTGCTGTCCACCCTGTCTGATCTAATACTGGAGATATCAGGGGTGCTGAGGTAAGAAGAGGCTGCTTATACTGCTGTCTCTGAGATAATACTGGAGATACCAGGGCTGCCGAGGTAAGAAGACTGCTGTCCATCCTGTTTTTCCAATCTAATACCAGATACAACTGATTATCCTGATTTAGAAATAAAGAGAGGGAATGTGCAACCCTGTAACAACAGAAGTCTCATCACCATATATCCCAAGTAAAAAAGAGGATCTGTGACCCAATTTCAAAATACAAGCATTATCGGTGGAGAGAAAAAATAAAATAAAATAAAGTGATCGCTGTGTCCGCCTCTGATCTCAAGCCCTGGCAGAATGAAGCAGAGGTTAATTATGCATACTGCTAGTCCATTTATGCTTAATGGGAACACTGGAGATAATTCAGTGCTGTGCTGGGCGTATTTTCGGCACTTCTATGGATAGGTGATATTTTTTCCTGGAAGATTTGAAGCAGTTTCAAATCTGCATGTCAATTCTTTGTTGTTTTCTTACCCACAACATTGAATGAAAAAAATGAACGCAAAACATGCAGGTTTTTTTTTAATCAGCATTTTTTCTCAACATTTTTTCTACCAAGGGACAAGTTTTTGATTCAGAAATGTGTGCAAGAAATACGTAACATGTGCACATACTCTTAAATGTAAATGTTGTGGCATAAAGTATGATGAACTTGTTGGGCGTGCTTGGTGACGTCTCTTCCTGGCTAAATTCCAACCACTTTTTAGGGCCCTTGCAGAACTGACCAGGACTGTGGTAAAAATATGTTTTTTTAATTATATTAGTGTCTCAGCACAAAATGACTGTTCAAACCAAGCACAATCTCTTGGCGCACTTTTGACGTGCCTGAACATGTCATTGCACCTTCCCAACTACTTATTTTCCATCTATATCTGCCAGCATCCGGTTCCTGTAAAGCCAGAGCTGTCAACCAAGTAGGGTGTGAAGACAGGATTAACAAGAAATAGGTCAAAACGTGCATTGAACTGTGTGGCCATGGCAAGGGTCTACCAAGTGCCTGGGCTTGGTTTGGACAGTCAATTTATACGGATAAGTTTTTCGACTATTGTATTTAAAAGAGAGTCTGAGAAACTCTATAATAAAGATATTCTTTTTTTAAGGGAAACTGTGAAAGGAAAAATATTTTTTTTATTGTTAACACAGCTTGCTTCAACACTCTGGAGCTGCTAGCCAGCGAGCAAACATTGAACGATGCTGCTTATTCACGAATAAATGCCAAAAGCAATTTGATGTATGGAAAGGAGGCCAGCAGATGGTAAATGATATGCAACAGCTACGCATATGATTGGCACCATGGCCGACCGGAGCTGAGGGAGCGTAGATGTGACTGCAAATGTAAATCCAAAAATAAAATAAAAACAATAAGAATACAAAAAGTGTCCTGCTCCTAACACACCAGCCAGGTCTGCAAGTGTGCAGCACGTTACCTGTTAGCCATGTTTTAGAACCGCGATGCCAACAAAAGGAAAATAAAGCCCAGCGGTGAAGCCATTTAGCATGTACGACAAGGGGGACTTGGCTTCTCCACTGGCAAACAAGATTGTATTAGAGAATGGCTAGAGCAAAATAGATTCCAGGGAGCGCGGAACAGAAAAGAAGCGAGAACCTATTGAGTCGGAGGCACGGTGATTTCTTTCCGCTTGTATTCAGGTGCAATTTGCCAGACAAGCCATGAATCTGCTCTGAACTGTGGAAGTAACTGCTGCGTCTCTTCTGTGGCAAACCGCGGCCCTTCATTTATAACATCCATAAAAACGTCAAGTGTCTCCGCGAACAGCTTGTCTCCCGCATTTGGGGATGGATTGGAGGACCCACAGCGGCCAGCGAGTGGGTGTATATCCACCCGACATCTGTGACAGAATCTGCAGCTAGTTCAGGCAGAAATATTGAGGTTAATGGCCAGTAGGAGGCAGGGAGACACGCATGTCCGTCTTAAAGGGAATGTGTCAGGTGTTGTGTTTTATTACATATAAATCTGTAGAAATTAAATTATGCGTGCTGCCTTTCAAAAGTATCATGGTAATGTATAAAGAAAAAAAAACATTGGAGGCGCACGACTTCTTCCTGCATGGTTTGTACAGGCAGTGCACTTTATGGCAATTGAAAGTTTGAATATACACATGCCACAAGCACATTCTGATGGGAAAAACAATCAAGCTGCAAATTTCATCAAACCTGCATCATCCTCATTCTGTTGGGGAAAAGCCAAAGATTTTTCTTACTGGTGTGGATATTCAAGTTACCAGGCAAATCTGGGCCAAATCCATTTGGTTTACATCTTTGGCTACAGAAATCTATAGGCTTGTAGGATACAGCAATATAATATAAAATTATATTATATATACACACCACAAAAAATAAGCACAGTATTAAGGAGGATCATTAGAATATATTCTGTTAAATCCATTGACTTCAGCGGCATCAGGAAGTCATCTAACGACATCATCATATCAAACCTCTTGGCTGATGATCGAGGAGGAAACAATTGGTTTTTCTAGTTGTAATTTTTTTAAATTCTGCACATGATTATTGGATTCGGCATTTTATATTAGTTGCTTTAGTACAGCCACAAGGACCACAGACAGTAAAAGTCAAGGTCTGGCCTGTTCTTTTTCTAGCGGTTTCAAAGCATTCTGTGACCGAAGCAGAGATTATTGAGCAGGGACGGGGAAGAGGTGACCTGTGACGGATATGTGGACTAGTAGCCAGTGAAATCTGAAAGATTTCAGGATTTATTATTTTAATATAGTTAAATGACACGAAAAATAAGAACACCAAATTATGTTAGATGGGTTATCAGATGTTTACACAAAATCATGGGGCCTCATAGCAAGATTCCTTATTAGGCCCCACCTTACTCACTCCACAAAAAGTGAAGAAAAACAAAAACAAAAACAAAAAAAAAAAAAAAAAAAAAAAAAAAGATAATTACTTACCGGTAATTTGATTTTCCAGAACCATGACAGCACCGTACGTGAGAGATGGCATCCGCCCCCAGGAACAGGAAACCTGCAGCAGAGATAAAAGAATGGGGCGGCACCTCTCTCCTCAGTTTGTTTCAGAGTATGGAAGATGACCGCCTTGTTAGTAAACACTCGTATATCACACTCATTTTGTATAGCTCCTTATTAGTTTCTATATATGTATATCATAATTTTTTTTTTGTGAATCACACAACCATCACCAGATAGGGCGGGAATTAATGCGGTGCTGTCATGGTTCTGGAAAATAAAATTACCGGTAAGTAATTATCATTTTTTCCCTTCACCATGACAGCACCATACGTGAGAGGAAGAAATAGAAGACTCCTAGGGTGGGACAACAGCAGATAGTACTTTTCTTCCAAAAGAAAGGTTTGACAGACCTAAGTCTAGCCTATAATGTCGGAAGAAGGTGGAAGGTGAAGACCATACCACCGCTCTACAAATCTGTTCCACGGAAGCATTTGCCCTTTCTGCCCAGGATGTGGTGATAGCACGCAAGGAGTGAGCTGTAACACCCTGTGGAGGAACTTCCCAGAGGAGGAATATGAAAGTGAAATAGCCATATGCAACCACCGTGCAATAGTTGCCTTTGAGGCCTTTTTTCCCCTGTTTGTCCCCTGGAGGGAGACAAAAAGGGCTGATGACTGACGCCAAGATTTTCTGGCTTCTATGTATTGAAGCAGGCAGCGTCTGACATCAAGACAATGGAAGGTTTGTTTTCCCTGGGATTTTGGTTGAGGGCAAAATTAAGGCAAAATTATTTCCTGGTCTCTATGGAATTTTGAGTTGACCTTTGGAAGGAAGGCCAGGTCGGTTTTAATAATCACTTTGTCATCCTGAAAGGTAGTGTAAGGGGGGTTTACCGAAATAGCTTGCAGCTCGCAGGTACGTCGAGCTGAAGTCAAGACAACCAGGAGGACCTGAAGGACCGTTTTCAGGGTTAAGGCCTTTATTGAAATGGATGCGAGAGGCTCAAAGGGGGAAACGGTTAGGGCATTTAAAACTAAATTTAGATCCCAGGGAGCCACCTTAGGTAGTAATATTGAGGGTCTGGATGCAAAGGAGGCTCGGATGAACCTTTAGACCCAAGGGTGGTCAGCAAATTTTTGATCAAGCAGCGCATCCAGGGCGGAGACTTGCACCTTTAAGGTGCTAGTAGATAGCCCCCTTTCTAACCCTTTTTGAAGAAATTCTAGAATTTATTTTACCGGAATTTCTTGGCTCGTCTCAGACAATTGTCGCCCCGAAAATTCCAGGAATTTCTGCCAAACTTTCTGGTATTATTCTGACGTGACCTTTTTCCTGCTAGCGAGCAACATGGTCACCAAAGGGTTCGAGAATCCTTTTGCTAATAGGAGGCCCCTCTCAAGTTCCAGGCGGTGAGATGTAGCCTGTGTACTTGAGGGTGTTGAACTGGTCCCTGGTGTAGGAGATCCGGGGTATCCGGAAAGATCCACGGGTCCGAGATAGACATGCGTCTGAGCCACGTGAACCATGCCCTTTTTGGCCAAAAGGGAGCTATAAGGATTACTCGTGCCTTGTCTTCCCGAACTTTCTTGAGGACCGTCGGGATTATCGGTATCGGGGGTATGCTAGATGAAAGTTCCATCGGTACAGAAACGCATCCACTCCCTCTGGGTGTTCTCTTGGGTTCAAAGAATAGAACTTCCTCACCTTCCGATTTTATTTTGTGGCAAACAAGTCTATTTCTGGAACGCCCCAGCTGGCACAGATTTTCCCAAATATTATTCAGGGACCACTCTCCTTAATGTAATATGTGACGGCTTAAGAAATCGGCTACCTGATTCTCTGACCCATTTTAAGTATGTTCCCGCTAGGGAAAGAAGGTTGTTCTTGGCCCATATGAACAGCTCTTTGGCCTCTGCCATAAGGGATGCTGATCTTGTGCCCCCTTGTCGATTTATATAGGCTATCGTTGTGTTGTTGTCGGACAACACCACCACATATGTCTTCCTCGTATCTTTTCTCCTATATGAAGAAGTGTGTCATGCTCGCGCCCAGACTGGTTGGCGCGGGCGTGCGGGGGAGTGGCCCCACTGGACCACAGACCAAACCTCCCTGGAAGGGGCGTAACTAAGTAGCTTCCTAGGTGTTCGCTGGAGCCTCTGATGGTGAGGTCAGACTTGTGCAATAGGAAGCTACCAGGTACCACTCCAGGGTGGAGTCTGGTTGTGGCTGCTGATCCCACCGGGGAACGGAACATAGACAAGCAAGCGGGCACGGCTGGCACATAGGCAGGCAGACGGGTACAACAGGAACACTGTCAGGCAGGCGGGCACAGCTGGCTCTCTGGTAGGCAGGCGGGCACGGCTGGCTCTCTGGCAGGACTGGTGGACAAGACTGGTACACTGGAAGAACCGGTAGGGACCGGTCTGCAGGCAGGTATGTAGAACGGGTAAGAACCTGTTCAGACACGAGGACCTAGGAATAAGTAGATAAAGACCGCAAGAGCGGATGCAGAGCGAAAGCACAGGAGCTAGAGCCAAGAACAGAAATGCAGGAGGCGGAGCCAAGAGCAGGAGGCGGAGCCAAGTGCAAAACCGCAGGAGGCGGAGCCAAGAGCTGGAGGCGGAGCCAAGTGCAAAACCGCAGGAGGCGGAGCCAAGAGCTGGAGGCGGAGCCAAGTGCAGACAGGCAGGAGGCGGAGCCAAGAGCTGGAGGCGGAGCCAAGTGCAGACAGGCAGAAGGCGGAGCCAAGAGCTGGCGGCGGAGCCAAGTGCAGGAGAAGTAGAACCGCAAAGAGCGGAGCCAGGTAGAACCGCAAGGAGCGGAGCCAGGTAGAACCGCAAGGAGCGGAGCCAGGTAGAACCGCAAGGAGCGGAGCCAGGTAGAACCGCAAGGAGCGGACCCAGGTAGAACCGCAAGGAGCGGAGCCAGGTAGAACCGCAAGGAGCGGAGCCAGGTAGAACCGCAAGGAGCGGAGCCAGGTAGAACCGCAAGGAGCGGAGCTAGGTAGAACCGCAAGGAGCGGAGCCAGGTAGAACCGCAAGGAGCGGAGCCAGGTAGAACCGCAAGGAGCGGAGCCAGGTAGAACCGCAAGGAGCGGAGCCAGGTAGAACTGCAAGGAGCGGAGCCAGGTAGAACCGTAAGGAGCGGAGCCAGGTAGAACCGCAAGGAGCGGAGCCAGGTAGAACCACAAGGAGCGGAGAGGTGCTGCGGGAGGGGTCTCTGCAGCAAAGCTGAGCAGAGCCACAAAGAATGTGGAGAGAAGCTGCAGCAAGGGATAACTGCAACAGCAGAAGATAAGCTGAGTAGAAAGGAGCAGAAACGCAGAAGTGAGGAGCAGAGGTAAAGTAACAAAGGTTCAGAGCAGGCAGAGCTGCAAGAGAGCGGAGTGAAAGCAGACTGAGAATACAAGGAAAGACAACAGGGAAGGAAGCCAAAGACTAGGAGACAGAGATAAGACTAAGTACAGACAAGGCAATGGAACAAGACACAAGGACAAAGACACTGGGACCAGGATATACTGCCTCCTGGTGGGCGGACAACAAGACCAAGGAAATAACACAGATAATCCTCCAGAGAGGGAGTAACTCAGAGCAAGGCCAGGCAAACTCAGAAGCAAGACACTAACTGAGCTAACACATTGCACAGGCCCAGACCACTGGGTGGAACTGAACTAAATACTGGAGGTCTCCTGGCAATTGGTCAGGAACAGATTGGACAGATGCACCTGATTCCTATAAGAACCAGAGAGTTCAGGCGCCGCCCCTCTATACACAGAACTATGAAGCATGCAGAGAGCAGAGACACAGAACATGGTGCTGGCAAGAAACAGAAAACACAACATGACCTGGAGCAGTGGGTAAGAGAGTGAGAGACGGGAGGCCATGCCGAGATGCCAGCAGAGTTGTTACAAAGTGCTTGCCTCACCGCTGACAGTTCTTTTAGATTGGAAGATGCTGTTCTCATTGAGGCCCTCCATTGACCCTGTAGGACCTGACCCTCCAGGTGTGCTCCCCACGCCCATGGGCTCGCATCGGTAGTTAGGACTACTGGATTCTGCACTGACCAAGGCACTGCGTTGCTTAAATTTTCTGTTCTCATCCACCATTCTAGTGAGTCTTGAACTCTTGGAGATAGAAGAATTTTCCGATTCAGGTTGTATGGATTCTTCGTTTGTTCGGTTAGTATCTGCCATTGTAATTCTCGTGTGTGGCTTTGTGCCCACCGGGTCGCTGGAATTGTTGCCGTTAGAACACCTAAGAGTGACATTGCTTTCCGTAGTGAAATGGCCCGTCCTAGTTGGAACAGTTGTATTTTCTGTTGAATAGCTTGAATTTTCCTCTACGGGAGGACACACTCCTGTTTGACTGAATTCAATAGGATCCCGAGGAATTCTTGAGTTTGAGTTGGGATTAGTCTTGATTTCTTTAGGTTTACAATCCAGCCTAGCTTGGTCAGTATCTCCAGTACTCTTGTGACTGTTTTTTCGCAATTTTCTTTGCCGTTTGCTATTACCAGAAAATCGTCCAAATAGGGTACCAGCATTATGTCTTCTTTTCTGATGAAAGACGCTACTTCGGAAATAATTTTTGTAAATATACGGGGAGCTATAGCTACCCCGAAGGGAAGGCATTGATATTGCAGATGGGTGGGAATTTTTGCAATGTTTACCACTAATCTCAGGTATTGTTGGTGTTGGCCAGCAATTGGCACATGGTAGTAAGCATCTGTTAGATCTATTACTGCCATGTAACAGTTCGGGTCGAGTACTTTTATTGCCGTTCTTAGAGTCTCCATTTTGAAACTCTCCACTTGAAAATAGTGGTTAGTGCCTTCAAGTTAAATATTGCTCTTAGCGAGCCGTCTGGTTTTGGTGATAGGGAAAGTGTTCTACAGCACCTTGTTCCTATCTCCTGGTGGGGTACTCTTATTAGAACTTCTTTTTGTATAAGGAGATGAACCTCTCTCTCTAGCGTGGCCTGATTTTTTCCGGCCACCCGGGTCATTATCATGCGATTTGGCGGGGGGGCTGGAGAACTTGAACCGTAGACCTTCAGACAATAAGCTGGTTACCCATTGAGAAGCTGGTAGCGCTGCCCAGTGGTGGAGTCTTCCCCCCCACTGGGATTTTGGCGTCATTGGTGTTTCGGATCAGGTTTGGGGGGAGGCTTATTGAAGAGGAATCCCCTCTCTTTTCTCTCTTTCCAGGGTCTGCCCCGAACAGACCTATCGTCTGAATGGCCGCGGCCTCCTCTATATACGGATCCACGAAAGGACGAACGAGAGGTCTCCCATCGGCGCCTACGAAAGGAAAGAGGCGGAAAACGTTTTTTCTTATCCGATGCTTTCTCTAGGATCTCCTCTAAGGCTTTACCAAAAAGATATTGTCCTTCACAGGGTACCCCACAGAGTTTAACTTTCGATTGGAAGTCAGCAGTCCAATTTTTCAGCCACAATGCTGTACGTCCTGAGTTGGATAAAGCACATGCACGTGCGGCACCTCTGACAGAATCAATCGAAGCATCTGCTAGGAATCTTGCGGCACCTTGTAGAGAGGGTAATGCTTCAAGTAGTCTCTCTCTCGGGCATTTGTTTTTAATCTGGTCACTCAGTTCCTCTAACCACTTGACCATAGCACGTGCTGTGCAAGTGGCGGCAACCCCGGGTTTAAATGACCATGTCGCTGCCTCCCAAGCAGAATTTTGGAAAAGCATCTGCTTTCTTGTGAAGGGGATCTCTTAGGGCTCCCATGTCCTCAAATGGTAATGCTACTCCTTTAGAGGTGCCAGCAATGGCTGCATCTAACTTAGGAGCCTTTTCCCACTTTTCACAGACCTCTTCATCAAAGGGGTATTTGCGCTTCAATGCCTGAGGGATAGATATCTTTTTATTGGGTTTTTTCCACTCCCTTTTGATTAAATTCACGATATTATCATGGAAAGGAAAACATTTATGCTTTTTTCCCTCCAAGTTGCTGAACATAGTGTCCTGAATTGATCGCAGCTCTCTAGGGGTTTCTACCCCCATAGTCGCCCTAACAAGTTTGAGCAGTTTCCTGATATCTTCGGATTGAAAATAAGGGTGGCCATACTCCTTATCCGAGGAGTCCAGTTTTGAGGCATCAGAAGGGGTTAATTCTCCCAGTTCTTCTCCTGAATCTATGTCAGACCCTGTACACTTGTTGGGGGATGGGGAGGCGGGGTTCCCTTTGTTGTATGATGTTTTAACTGTTCTTTAACAGTTGATTTAACTTCCTCCCGTATAATTGATTCAATATTTTGCAGTAGGGAAGAAGACTCTTCTGCTACCGTTTTATCAATGCAAGGCTGACAGATTTTCTTGCTGTACAGTCTAGGGAGTGTTTCTTTGCATAGTGCACAGACCCTATTCTTCTGTTTGGAGGTGGCTTTCCTTCCCTAAAAGACACAGTGTACAGGACATCAGAATGTGTGATTCGCCTTACAAAGGCACTCACCCCTCCAGGACCCTGGGTACCCCGGTAGCTTGTGCCCCTTCACTCATCTTGGGTGCAGGCATCGTCGGTGTGTCAGGATCCGTCGCTGGCTCGGCCATTTTAGCAGGCAGTCCGCATTTACTTTGCCCCTGTTATATGGCAGGAGCGGTGTGCGGGCCTCTGGAACAACTTCCGCCCAGAAGTGTCCAGCACACCGGCTCCCTCGGCGTGTGATGTCACTCCCGTGCGACCGGAAGTCATCACCTTACACTTCGGCGCCAGCGTCAGTGAAGGACACGCCCCTTTTCACCCGGACCAGCCTCCTGCTCAGAGCAGACGCCGGGGAGTCCAGCGGGGGGATGAGGCGCGACACGCAGCAGCCCTTCGCCCTGACAGCACCGTACGAGATGCCGCCGAGTACGGCTGCTCCCACAGCGGACCTCAGCCTCCGGACTGGCAATCATCAGAGGGAGATCCCTCCGGAGGTAAGAGCACTGCCACAGGCATCCACCTGCAGGAACAGGAAACCAAAACTGAGGAGAGAGGTGCCGCCCCATACTTTTATCTCTGCTGCAGGTTTCCTGTTTCTGGGGGCGGATGCCATCTCTCATGTACGGTGCTGTCATGGTGAAGGGAAAAAACAAGTTCTCACGGAGTAGGTAGGGTCACAGCACATAAGTGCATTCACAGATGTGTATACTTCCCAACTTTTAAAGACAGGTAGAGGAATAGGTATTGCAGCACTGAAGCCTCTCAGTGTTGTCTTCCCCCACAATAACCATCCATGGTGTCTATAGACTATGATGTCACCAAAAAAGCCCCGGACACACAGTATTATGAAAAAAAAAAAGTATGATGATGCCACACTATCCCCAGAATAGTATGAAGCCCCTTGTGACACCCACACAGTACCCCTACAAGTGCTGTTGGAGATATATAAAAACACAACACTTCCTTAGCCCCATTTGCCCAATGTGCTGCCCCACTCTGTAGAGCGTGTAGACTGAGGATACATGCGATAACCTGGTGATGTCAAAGTGCCTGCTGTGCCCAGACTACGTTACACGGGCTGAATTGTGAAGCAGGAGACCTATGGCTGCCTATTCTACCACTGGGACACGTGAAAGTCCAACACTGGGCACCCTGTTATGGTTCTCAATGGCAAGAGAACATAGCCCAGCAAACATAAGTACTAGCTCTTGGAAGGATGGAAACTAAACTGACCATGAACTAAACCTGCCGCACAACTAACAGTAGCCGGGTAGCGTTGCCTACGTTTTTTATCCCTAGACGCCCAGCGCCGGCCGGAGGACTAACTAATCCTGGCAGAGGAAAATATAGTCCTGGCTCACCTCTAGAGAAATTTCCCCGATAGGCAGACAGAGGCCCCCACATATATTGGCGGTGATTTTAGATGAAATGACAAACGTAGTATGAAAATAGGTTTAGCAAAATTGAGGTCCGCTTACTAGATAGCAGGAAGACAGAAAGGGCACTTTCATGGTCAGCTGAAAACCCTATCAAAACGCCATCCTGAAATTACTTTAAGACTCTAGTATTAACTCATAACATCAGAGTGGCAATTTCAGATCACAAGAGCTTTCCAGACACAGAAACGAAACTACAACTGTGAACTGGAACAAAATGCAAAAACAAACGAGGACTAAAGTCCAACTTAGCTGGGAGTTGTCTAGCAGCAGGAACATGCACAGAAAGGCTTCTGATTACAATGTTGACCGGCATGGAAGTGACAGAGGAGCAAGGTTAAATAGCGACTCCCACATCCTGATGGAAACAGGTGAACAGAGGGGATGATGCACACCAGTTCAATTCCACCAGTGGCCACCGGGGGAGCCCAAAATCCAATTTCACAACAGCACCCTCTCCAATTCACGGGCTCCATATTAGCCATGTACAGCGCTGGAAGTTATCTAGCCTTTTACAATTGATGGCTAAGGGTGTTTTCACACTGCGCTCTGGCATACAGTCATTGGTCCTGACAGGATTTGTATCTATGCGCCAACGGGGCCATAGACTATACTTGTGCCATCAGAGCCAACGTGAAAAACGCATCATTTTCGGAAGTGTATGCCTACTGGAGGTGTACCTTCAGACATGCTTCATCTGCGTGTCTGCTACATCTGGGTGTCTGCTACATGGCTGAAAAAAAATGCACGGCAAAGCTCACGTTGTCTCTGCCGGCACCATTATAGTTTATGGCCCCAACATTGCATACGTCCGAATCCTGTTTTGCGGGGGGTTGGGGGGAAAGGGTTCAGACGCAAGCCCCAACGGGTCCCAAGTATGGGTGACAGAACGCAGCACAAAAGCTCCCTTACTCTTAGGCCATCAATATCAGATCGTGGGAGTGCGACCTTCAGCACCTTCTCCGAACCGTTTCAAGAGGGTTTATTACTTGTGTGAGAAACGTAGCCACTGAAATGGCTGGTTTTGTACTTTTCCACGCCATTTTTATTTATCTTAAATGCGCCAGTTCAAGATATTGCAGCATCGCTCCATTAACCTCAATAGAGCAATATTGTAATACTTATAAAAGAACAAAAAAAATGGCGCAGGCTAGTACAAACCAACCTGCAGCTGCTGTAAACACTGAAGAGGCTGCATGTCTGCCGCGAGTGCTACAGACTCTCCAAACTGCCTTATCAAAGGGGGGCCCAAAGACAGACCCCACTGATTTAGCGTGTGACCTATTTTAAAGATAACCCCTAAGAAAAAAAAATGTATATATATTACATACGATAACCATGACACATTCCCTTTACTGCCACTGATAATAGGAGGGAACAATATTATATTAGAGAATAAGTGGCAATTTCTTAACCCAATTTTACCAGAAATTAAAGTGTTAAAAAATAATTGCAGTTCTGCAAGAAATATAAAGACACTCTAACCTCATATTACTGGGGGGCCATTATCTTTGCAATTATTTTAGTGCTATAGAGTTTGTGCTTCAGTTTTATCACAGTTCATATAATTATAATAATACCATCTATTAATCTGTTATATAAATATATTACTATAGCCAGTGAATATAATGAGGGTCAAGAACCTCTTAAATTCAAATGATGTTTCTCATAAGAAAATCTGGGATTGTAACGTGGGTGATAATTTTTTTATATATTAAGCCTTGGCCTTTTTTCTAGCTTTTCCCATAAATGTTTCTGTACAACAACAGTGACACCTTCTGGTTGTACATGGAATTGCCTGCACATAACTTCACCATTGACTTGAATGGGTGTTGAAAAAAATGTTGCAAAAATGCAGCAAAACCGCAGGTATCATTATTTGCTGCGTTTTTGCTGCTGAAAATTCAAGGACATTAGCGTGGACAAAGAAAAAAAACACACACCAAAAAACACATCTAAACCTGCGTTTTTGACGCAGCTTCTTTCCTGCCAAGAAGATCAGGTTTTGCTGCAGAAAAAAATGCTGCAAAAACGCCCTGTGTGAACGTACCCTTAAAGTGTTTACTTGCTTCATTCAAAATGTGGGCTTATGAAGGTAGGAATTGCATAAACTACTGGAAAATAAATTACTTGGGTGATAAATAAATCCTCTGCCGATGCGTGAGCTGATGAGAATATCCACATGACTGCAGCCAATCGCTGGTCTATGTATGGACGGATTAGCTACAGTGGTCACATGGGTAGTCAAGAATGTTGCTATATTTGCAGTAAAAACCAGGAGGTGGCGCTAGAATATTGGTGGATCTAGCAGGTAGATATTGTGTCATTCATCATGATAAACACCTTCCCCCGCAGGGCTGGGTTTTTTTTTTTTTACAAAGTCAGCCATCGCAAAAATGGCTTTCCTATATTCAAATTTAACTTGACCATCAATTCCTCCGGCTCTTCAATATCTCTGATTTCTGTCACTTCAAATCAGTGTTTACTTCCATTGGATAAAAATCTGTTCTGAATGTAAGGACTTGATACATAAAAGAATACTGAACAGTGATATACCTGATGTATAAAGAGAGCACAAGAGTAGGGAAGGGCGGACAAGAGCTAAAGAATGCAAAGATGCAAGTGTGAGAAAGCCCGAAAGAAAGAGAAAAGCATGAGTGAGCGACTGACGGCTGGGATTATAGTACAGAGCGGAGAAAAAAAAGCTAAAAAAAAAAATGCAGGATACAAGAAATATAATGGAGAGAAATAGTGTTATTCCTCATATGCAGATTATTCTGAGAAGTCACTAAAAATCACAACTACACTTTAAAATCACTTTTTTTTCTAAACAGATCGATTTCCAATTCTGTTTCCGTTCAGCATTTGGATAGAAAAAAGCAGAGAACGGCCGTCCGTACGTCTGGCTACACGCTTTGGCCGCAGCATAGAATAGATCTGTGACAGAAGCCATGTGCACCGAGCCTTACCTTTGTTAGATGGCGTGATATATAACCTCTTCCACAACCAATATCTAAAGCAAAAGGAAATGTTCTGCAAAAGAAAAATGCATGATCAGGCTAACAACAAGCCACAAAGCCCCGATGTGTGTGTGGTACATAGTGAATAACCGGATACAAACTTAGAAAAAAAAAAATTATAGCAGCAGGCATGCTTTCCTACATACCAGTCTTTTGGCAACAGGGTACGTGCACACAGTCTTTTTACTGAGTTTTTGAAGCAGAAACTTAACAGAAACACAAAGCTTTTGAAGAGGATTTGGAGAGTTTGCGCTTCTGTTTCTGTTCTAAAACTCCTCAAAACTGTGTGAACATACCCTGAGGCTGTTTAGGCTATATGTTCACACTTTACATTTTCGTTCCTTTTTTTATGCAAATTAAAAGCAGCTTTTTACAGTAACAGCAAAAGCTATGAGATTTCAGAAAGCTCATGCACACACATTGTTTTTTTTTTTACTGACTGAATTAGAAAACATCTGCTCTTTTGAAAACTGCAGCATGTCACTTCTTTCAGCATTTTTGGCAGCATTTTTTCACCCATAGAATGCAATGAATAAGTGCAAAATACGTTGCCATCAAGTTTTGCTTCATTTTCGTGATAAAAGCAGATACAGCAGGATGTGAAACCCATTTAAATTTTGTGATTTTCTCAAGTTTAAACCAAAATGTCTGGTCTCCTCACCTGAGACGGCAGTTAGGATTAGTACAGTATAATTAATTTAGTGATATGCTAAAGTAAATAAATGTCTGAGCAATTCAATGGCCGACCAAGGTGTAAAAACTAAACATTATCTGTCGTTGTGTGAAACTGAACAATGCCTGACCAACATGTGAAAGTTAACAGTGTTCACCTACAAAATTCACTACCAACCTCGAGATCAATTCAACTCCCCTCGCTGCTGTAACATTTGTAATTATGTATTTTTTTCATGAACTTTTTTGTTCAGAATAGTCACTATTTTTTCAAACAAAAAATCTTTATCCACTAAACCATTTGATCAATTTGCCCTTTTTTTTTTTTTTTTTTCAAAAAATGTTTTCTGGTTTCATTGGTGGCCTAACACCTTGCATTGTTCATGGAAACAAAACTAATCTTTGAGATACTGAAAAACACAGCAAAGAATGCAGCACAAAACCCCAGCAAAGCCTGCATTTTGTCTGCAACTTCTTTAAGGCCAATAGATCATGTTTTGGCTGCAGAGGGGAAGAAAGAACACAGCAAAAAAAGCATCATGTGAACATAACCTGAAACAAATTTTCCAGTTTGGGACAGTTTATTTTGAAAAACAAACAAATAAAATGGACTGTACTCACCCTTCCTGGGTTCTGCGACAAGTCTCCATCACTGCCCCAGAATCTTTAATTGGCTGCAGCGCTGATGTCACGTTGACAGCACTGCAGCCAAGCAATGGCTCGTGTAATTTCCCTGGCCCGAGATGCTGAGCTGAATGATTGGCTGCAGTGCTGCTGATAAGATGTCAGCACTGCCGCCAGTAACAGACACTGGGAGCAGTGGAGGAGACTCTGACTTTTTAAACAAATTGTGCCAGGGGGGACAGTAAGTTCGCGCTAAGTTCCCTATTGCATCTAGTGGGTCATATGCAGGATGTGAACAATAAATATTGTGTGTATAAGGGGAGACGGGGATCTCAGAAATTCATTAAAAGAACTGTAGATTATTAGAAGGATATATTTTAGATATTAGAAAAATTGTGTGACTTTTACCCTTTTTTTTCTCCAATCCACAATACTTTTCTGATGTGTGTTTAATGGAAGTAGTGAGAAACCCGGTGGTCCGGCAGAATGACTATAATTTACAACAGATTTGGAAATTAATTAGAAGTGAAATCGACTCCAGCTTTGTGGATTTTAGATTTTGCAGCATGGACGGCATCACAAAGTGCTAGAAAAACTAAAAAAAAAAAACAAAAACATGTTCTATCCATGCAGAAAATGTTCGAACATGTCAATTAGAAGAAGTGCAGGGTAAAGGGCACGACTCACCTGGCCACATCAAACACACGATCCGCAACTCGCTCTGCAATCTGCAATAGAAAAACAGAAATAAGTGAATGCGCAGCGTCAAACCGCAAGCAGTTCCTGATCGTGAGCACGTACCCTTACAGGCACAGTTTTCAGTAAACTCCATGAAATTACACTGTATATGGAACAACGAAAACGGCAACACAGCATTCAATATAGTTCTGCATATGGAAGGAGTGAGCAGAAGAAAAATGGTCATTAACATGTGCAAATATCTTATTGGCGATTTATAGGAATATATTTATAACAAAGTCCCATTGCCGCTGCTTTAGGAATAGAAGGTTCAGATTCGCCTCCAGTAGCTCACCACTAACCATGCCTAGTAAATAGGTCATTCTGGCCAGTAATGGTGACCAGTTCAACGCACGGAAATGAATGAAGTCTGAGATGTGGATTCACAGGAGTTTAAAGACTGCAGAGATGAGGGCTCCATTAGGCTCCAGGTTGCTTTGATAATCCATCAGTGGCCTCCATTGGCTCATCCCAGGAGGGGGATACAGAAGGGATTCTACACTTTACAGCACAATTACAATGCTACAAGCATTTTTTTCAAGCTCCTTATATGGAGAAAAAAATGCACCAAAAATGCACAATTTTCAAGGTTAAAGGGAATCTATCAGCAGCAATTTATCACTTACAGTAGTTAGTTTGCTGAGTGCAGCAGTTGTGATAGAATCAGTTTTACCTGCTGCAGATCTAGCAGAGCTCTGAATGCTGAGCTGTGTATAGCCCACCCACACCAGTGATTGACAGAAAGCTGCTAATCCATGGTGAGGGCAGCAGGGTTAGACCAGGAGGCACAGGACACCTAGTCCTGTAGTGATACTCTCCTACTGATAAAGCACAGATTTAATTGAATCACAAAACACAGCCCAGTAAGTTGCACAACGCTGGAATCAGGGCCTCAGGCCCTTCACCATGCTGCAGTCAGATCACATAGCAAAAACTTGCTGACAGATTCCCTTTATACACAATGGATATGAATTTTCATTTTGTTTAAACTGTTAAATGCAGCAGATTCTCTGCACACAAAATAAAAGTGGAAGGAAAAAAAACAAGTCAGTTTCCTCAGATGAGAACATGGCCTTAAGTGTCTTTCACACAAAGTGGTTTTTGATGCAGCTTTTCCTTTGTTTTCCGAACAGAAAAAACACTCAGCGTTTACAATAACAGAAAAATGAATGACATTTCTAAAGTCGCATTCACATAGTGTTTTTTTTTCCTGTGTTTTTTTTTTTTATCCTGGGGTGAATTTTGTGTTAAAAAGCAACAGGTCAATTCTTCCATTGTTTTTCTTGCAGTTTTCTTCCCAATAAAATCAGCAAAAAAAAATAAAATTAAAAAACAACAATATGGAATTGCTAGTTTTTCAGCTGTAGTCTGCATTTTATTTCTCATTAATTAAATAAGCATCAGAAACACCATGTGTGAAGATATCCTCGGGGCTTGCTCACACACAGCGTTTTTGATACTTTTTCTCTTTTTTTTTTGCAGTTTTGAAAGTTGAAAAAAAAAAAAAACCCTATGTTTTTACAGTAACGGCAAAATGAATTAGATAATTTTCCAGTTTCATACACAAATTTTGTTTATTCAGAAGGATCAAGGAGGCCTAGGATATGCTCACATTGAGTTTGAAGGTTTTATTACCTGGATTTGAAAGCCATGTTCACACGTTCAGTATTTATAACCCAAAACCAGGAGTGGGTGATAAATACAGAAGTGGTGCATATGTTTCTATTATACTTTTCCTCTGATTGTTCCTCTCCTGGTTTTGGCTTATAAATAGTGATGTAAAATACTGACCAAATACTGAACATGTCTTAACAGCAAAAATTGCACCAAAAATAAAACTGCATTACGAAATTTTGCATTAAAACATGTTTTCTGCTGCATTTTTTTTGTTACTTGGCTTCATCAATCTGAGTAGGGATTAAAGATGGTGAAAGAATAAACATACTGCGGTTAAAAAAAAATAAAAAAAACATTGCAAGTAAAAAAATGCTATGAAAAATGATCGCACTGTGTGAAGGAGATTGTAGAAATCTAGAAGGAAAAAACTAAATAAAACCCTGCTAGGTGTGAACAAGCCATAGCTGGCACTGACCTCCTCCCGCAGGTACTCATACTGGTGGGCATTACCCTGCGATGCCGCCCAGTTCTTCTGTCTCCTTTTCATGCTTCTGTCAAACACATTGAAGACATTGTCTGTCCTGGAGGCTGATGCCCTTCTAACTGGCACCCTGGCGGTGGAGGGGAGGGCACATGTGGGCCACCAGCTGCTGCTGAGAGCTCTGTGCCCCCTCCTGAGATGTAGGAGAGAGCACCTCATACACAGGGTACTAGATACCAATGCGCTAGTGGCCATAGCAATGACTGGCAGTGCCAGCGCCCCCTCTGCAGTGCAGTGATACCAGTGCCCCCTCAGCAATATTGGCAGTGCCCCCTCAGCTGTGCACTATTGGCAGTGCCCCCCCAGCTGTGCAGTGTTGGCAGTGCCCCCTCAGCTGTGCAGTATTGGCAGTGCCCCCCCAGCTGTGCAGTGTTGGCAGTGCCCCCTCAGCTGTGCAGTGTTGGCAGTGCCCCCTCAGCTGTGCACTATTGGCAGTGCCCCCCCAGCTGTGCACTATTGGCAGTGCCCCCCCAGCTGTGCACTATTGGCAGTGCCCCCTCAGCAGTGTTTGCAGTGCAGTGTTCCCAGTGCCCCCTCAGCTGTGCAGTGTTCCCAGTGCCCCCTCAGCTCTGCAGTGTTGGCAGTGTCACCTCAGCTGTGCAGTATTGGCAGTGCCCCCTCAGCAGTGTTTGCAGTGCAGTGTTCCCAGTGCCCCCTCAGCTGTGCAGTGTTCCCAGTGCCCCCTCAGCTGTGCAGTATTGGCAGTGCCCCCTCAGCAGTGCAGTGTTCCCAGTTCCCCCTCAGCAGTGCAGTGTTCCCAGTGCCCCCTCAGCA
Organism: Ranitomeya variabilis; assembly: GCF_051348905.1. NCBI lineage: Eukaryota > Metazoa > Chordata > Amphibia > Anura > Dendrobatidae > Ranitomeya > Ranitomeya variabilis. The sequence goes on from NC_135233.1 coordinate 77,547,880, forward strand.
GTGTTGGCAGTGCAGAGTTAGCAGTGCCCCCTCAGCTGTGCATTGTGTGCAGTGATACCAGTGCCCCATGTGTATGACGAGCAGAGCAGCAGCACAACTTTCCGGCGCAGTCCCCAGGACGCCTCCTTCTCACATGCTAGAAGCTTTACACAGCCAAGGACACAGAAACGCTAAACTATTTTTGGCCATTCGCGGCCGCCGTAGCCGGGGTGAGAGGTCGTATCCGCCGCAAAGGATTGCCGGGAGGAATCACGTGGTGATCGGTGAGCTGTAGGAAAGAGATGAGCGGCTGTGATAAATGTGTCCTGTACATAGACTGCCTGGATCTGCTGGTGCTTGTAGTGCCAGGACATCACCGAGATTATAATAATCTGATATATGATAAATAATGTGATAAATGTGTCCGTGATCGTGGGGTCCGTGCGCGATCAGCTAAAAGCGCTGCGTTATTACTAAGTCTATTGACTGTGTATGAAAGTGGGATTGCTGGGATCAGGAAGCTGAGAGGCTGCTCCCCCACCAGGAGCCGCCCTGCCCCCCCACCAGGAGCCGCCCTGCCCCCCCACCAGGAGCCGCCCTGCCCCCAGTGTGATGTGAGGGGGCGCACACAGCTGTATGAGCGGAGACACTCCTGGGTGCCATCATTATGGTGCGCGATTACAGGGATTCTTCTCCTTTGGGAACAATTTTATTTTCTTACTTAGATGTATATATTTTGGGCTAAACATAATTTTTGCAGTCAGGTATCATTATTATTATAGCGCCATTTATTCCATGGCGCTTTACATGTGAGGAGGGGCATACATAATAAAAACAGGTACAATAATCTTAAACAATACAAGTCACAACTGGTACAGGAGGAGAGAGGACCCTGCCCGCGAGGGCTCACAGTCTACAAGGGATGGGTGAGGATACAGTAGGTGAGGATAGAGCTGGTCATGCAGCGGTTTGGTTGATCGGTGGTTACTGCAGGTTGTAGGCTTGTCGGAAGAGGTGGGTCTTCAGATTCTTTTTGAAGGTTTCGATGGTAGGTGAGAGTCTGATGTGTTGTGGTAGAGGGTTCCAGAGTAGGGGTGATACGCGAGAGAAATCTTGTATGCGATTGTGGGAAGAGGAGATTAGAGGGGAGTAGAGAAGGAGATCTTGTGAGGATTGGAGGTTGCGTGCAGGTAAGTACCGGGAGACGAGGTCACAGATGTATGGAGGAGACAGGTTGTGGATGGCTTTGTATGTCATGGTTAGGGTTTTGTACTGGAGTCTCTGGGCAATGGGGAGCCAGTGAAGGGATTGACAGAGGGGAGAGGCCGGAGAATAGCGGGGGGACAGGTGGATTAGTCGGGCAGCAGAGTTTAGAATAGATTGAAGGGGTGCGAGAGTGTTAGAGGGGAGGCCACAGAGCAGGAGGTTGCAGTAGTCAAGGCGAGAGATGATGAGGGCATGGACTAGGGTTTTTGCAGATTCTTGGTTGAGGAATGAACGGATTCATGAAATATTTTTGAGTTGAAGTCGGCAGGAAGTGGAAAGGGCTTGGATATGTGGTTTGAAGGAGAGATCAGCGTCAAGGATTACCCCGAGGCAGCGAGCTTGTGGGACTGGGGAGAGTGGGCAGCCGTTTACTGTAATGGATAGGTTTGTTGGGGGGGGGGTGTGTCGCGTGAGATGGGGGAAAGATGATGAATTCTGTTTTGTCCATGTTAAGTTTCAGAAATCTAGCGGAGAAGAAGGATGAAATAGTGGACAGACATTGAGGGATTCTGGTTAGTAGGGAGGTGATATCTGGTCCAGAGATGTAGATCTGTGTGTCATCAGCATAGAGGTGATACTGGAAGCCATGAGATTATATGAGCTGTCCCAGGCCAAAGGTGTAAGTGGAGAAGAGCAGGGGCCCAAGGACTGAACCTTGTGGGACTCCGACAGATAGGGGGCGAGGTGAGGAGGTGGTGTGTGAGTGGGAGACGCTGAATGTCCGGTCTGTTAGGACATTAAAAATGTCTCCGAAATTCCATCTTTGTAATATCCAAATACTGAACTGCTGAAATGCCGCCCCTTAAGCTGAGCTCTGGGACTCTGTACTGGGGTCTACTGGGGCTGAGATTCCTTAGCTCTACCCTGGTTGTAGGGTATCAGCAGTGATGGTCAGGGGTATTGTGTTGTGGGTCACTCCCTTGGGCTTGATTGCTGGGTGATGCACAGAACGTTGCGTGTAGGGACAAAATGTCTCTCATTCTCAGTAAAAGTCCAACAGCATTAAAGACCCAGGAGAGTTTCATAGTTATTATGGTAGAGGGTAGACAATGGGTTCAACATAGAGCCAACCATTATAGTTGTGGGCCCTACTGGAGATTTTGGGACCCTCGAGCAGAAAGGTAGTCTTATTATGAAGCTCACTTGCTGACACACGACACTATCGCATCATCAGAAGGTTTATTTAGTCTTTTTACTCACTTATATAGCACCATTAATTTAATTCTACAACGCTTTACAGACATTGTCATCACTCTCCCCATTGGGGCTCACAATCTATGTTCCCTATCAGTATGTCTTTTCAGTGTGGGAGGAAACCGGAGAACCCGTAGGAAACCCACGCAAACACGGGGAGAACCTTGCAGATGTTGTCCTTGGTGGGATTTGAACCCAGGACCCCAGCGCTGCCAGGCTGCAGTGCGAACCACTGAGCCACCGTGCTGCCCCAAGGTTCACAAATGGCTTGTGGCGGGGATGCAAGTAATGGAATTGTAAAACAGCCGTATTTTTTAAAAAAGGCGTCACGGCTTCCATCATCTGCAGCTGCGGTTCTGGGGGAAATGTGTCATTACATGTGAACTGTTCAGTAATATAGATGGAACACAGAGGAGGATCCCCATCTATAATGTGGCATAGGGTTGGGGGTTGCCATTTTAAGATCCCTCCTTTAATTTCTTTCTTAGTCCATTAACTTGTCTCCTACTTGGCATTTAAAGTAGAAGCTGCACTGTTCTCAGTCCAGAGCCCATCCTTGTAAGGCTGTGTGCACACGTTGCATTTTTTTCACTATAAAAACGCATTAAAAAACGCATACATTATGCATCTCATCATTTAGAATGCATTCCGCAATTTTAATTGTACTGTGCCAAAAAGTCGACTGCTGTGAAATAATACTCCTTACCAATCGTGGTGATTCCTCCTAAGAACAGGTCATCGGTATCTAAATCCTGAACAGCACCTTTGTTATTTATTGCTGTAATCCTATATGGAGGTACTGTGGGATGGCAATAAGTATTGTATCACAGGTTGGACGTAACCGTATTATTCTTACATGCATGAGCCCTTTAAGGGGCTGTCTAGTAAGGACATTCCCTATCTATATGCCCTATTAGATGCATGAGTACATAAATAAGGGGTGTCTAAACCGGTCAGTCACTTTGTGCGCCCTTGTTTATGTTTTATGTTATCAGATTTTTGGGTGAATTTTATATTATTTATTTGCTAATTTAACTTTTTGTCATTTCAGATCCTTCATCTATTTCAGTTTCTTTTTTTTCATCTGGAGTTTTAAAATTAATAAGATGGCAGCAAAAGAACTAACTTCTGACCAGCGATTTAGTCGCGTCACAAAAGACCCTCGATTTTGGGAGATGCCAGAAAAACAGAAGAAAATTAAGATTGATAAACGTTTCCAGGCCATGTTCCACGATAAGAAGTTCAGTCTTAAATATACAGTGGACAAACGGGGGCGTCCTATTAACCACAGCACCACGGAAGACCTGAAACGCTACTATGATCTCTCCGATTCTGACGAGGATGTGTTGTCAGATAAAGAAGCCACCAAGAAAGAGAAGAAGAAAGCAAAGAAGAAGAAAGATCCTGCAAAGTCTAAAGTAATGTCCGCAAAAATCATCAAGGAGAAAGCAGAAACGTCTGAAGAAATGAATAAGAGCAAAGCTGAGAAAATAATGAAAGCTACAGGAGATAAAGTATCGAAGCAAAAAAACACTGACAAAGAAATGAAGACTAAAGAGAAACCATTCGGCAGCTTTCCTGCAAAAAGTGATAAGAAATCCACAGAAGTGATGGAGCCAGAGGAATCGGAAGAAGAATCAGGTACAGTTGTATATTAAAGATATTGGGAAAAATATAGTCATCTATCCACAGACAATCACATCCTAGTGCTGAAAGAGCCCTTCCTCTTGTAAAGCCTCACGTAGTTGCTATTGACTGCCACATCCAGTGATCAAAATCAGTTTTACCTAACACGTTACAATGCCTTCTGTCTATGACTTGATGCAGGAATGGGTTAAAAAATGCAACTTATAGCCCCTCAGACCCGGCACTCGGCATAATACTGTGTATCAATATGTTATTACCCTGCAATGTCCCTTTAATTATGGCGATCAGTATGCTAGGTTGATTTAAAATGTAGGTTTGGGTCTGTTTTTCCATGTGGTTACTTGTAGAGGAAGGGTATGCAAATGAGTCATCCTCCAGGAAGAGGGAGATCGCTACCCCATAAGCCAGTGTTGGAGCCGTGTCCCATAACTTAAAATATAAACCAAGCCAGAGGCCCGATTCATTAAGACTGGAGTATTGTGCCCTAGTCCCAATGAGGTGCCTGTAGGAATTAGGTGCACCAGATTCATTAAGAATTATCACGGACGTGCACTTACATTGACCTAACCAGAAATGTTACTCCAGTCTTGGGACTGGAGTAACATTTCTGGCTTAATCGCTGCCACTTTCCATGAATTTGATTCATCTTGCCCCTGTTCTTCTCCATTTCTGCCAACTTTGGCTCAGCTGCTTGAAACTGGCATAAAAAGGCAAAAAGTTGCATTATCGCCCAACTCTATGTTGTGCACGCCAGTTTTTTTTAGTGTGGTAAATGTAAATGGTAAATGTATTCGCCCCAGTGTCTTTTTTTTTTTAAAGGAAAATGGATGCCTTCATCCATGTAAAGTAGGGGATGAGATGCCTTTGGGGGTACAGTGTCTCTATGATCACCATATGGCGTTACTAATTTACTCGTAGATTGTAATAATTAAGCCTCCTCAATACCGGCCGGATGTGTTGTTGTTCAGCCGGCGTCTGCTGCTTAAGAGTAAAGACGCAGTATCTGTGATCACTGCTGTGTAACTGTTTGTTATTGTCATTAACAGTGGCATTTAAATGGTTACTAAGTGACTGCGTGCCAGCAATTGTAGCTTACCGATGTGTTATCATGGCAATATGCCATGCATAAAAAAGAAGCCTTCTCATAGGTCCACAAATGGAGAAATAAATAAGTGTCAGAAAATCGCAGCACAAACCAGATACCAAATTTGCAGGGAGTTTTATTTTTTTTTTTGTTATGCAAAGTTCTGAATTTGTTATGACCTCTAAAACAGAAAAAAAAAAGTTTCGAAACTGTTTACTTGCACTGACCTGGTGATACCAGGTGATTTTTTTTTTTTTTTTTTTTTTTTTTTTTTTAGCAAATGACCAGAAATTAGAACCCATCTAGCCTTTTATGTTGAAAGAAAAAAAAATGAAAATGTTCCGGGCCTCAAGGGTTAACTGCATTACTTGGGGTTATAGGATTTTGTGACGGACAATCGTCTTCTCACGTCTGTGTCATCATTACCTTGCAGGGCTGGAAGACGAAAGTGATGAGGAGAGCAATGGTGAGATGAACTCGGAGGGGGAGATGAGCGGTGTGAAACTAGAGGAAGATGAGGAAAGTGATGGAGGAAGTGGAGATGACGATTCTGAAGGAGAAGAGTCAGAAGAAGCCGAGGAAGATGAAGAAGCCGGGTCGGGAGAGGAAGATGAGGAAGAGGACAGTGACAGTGATCTAGATCTCGCTCGAGGCAAAGGGAACATTGAAACAAGTTCTGAAGATGAAGATGATGAGGACGATCTGCTTGACTTGCCAGGAATACAAAATGAGATTGAGCATTCCTGGAGAGAAATGGACAAAGAAGCCCCTCGTGGCGATGAGGTAACGGACAAAACACCCCCAGCTTAGTCGTTTCATGACATTTATAACATTCAGACCAGCATCTATCCCCTCAGTTTCCACTTCAGCCACAATCCTGTGTTGCGGACGAGGCGTTGTATCGTGATCCCTGACTTTTATTTCAACTCCTGAACTCTTGACTTTCTCTCCATTCAGCTCCTGCTTATCTTAGATGTATTCCTGTTGTTTGACCCTTTTTTTTTTTTTTTTTACAATTCTTTTGCCTTCTGATTTTGTACCTTTACTTCCCTCCTGGTTTCCTGCCAGCCTGCACCACCGGCTAGCAGCTAACTCCACGGCCCCAACCCAGGGGCTCCTGTGTGCAGGGCAGAAAGGGTGAAGGCCAGGGCAACCCTTGGGATCTGGTAAAGGGAGTTGTTTGCCATTTTTAGAGTTGTCAGGTGACCACTGACATTACCATTCCTAAGCTGCCCATATGCAAGATAAAGTTTGTCCAAAATAGATTATTTGGCCTAGATCATAGATACAAAATAGATTGCTTGTAATGGCCAATGGTGCATTCTGGTCTGATTAAAAATATGATCTGACAATACAGGTGCACGGTGTGATCTGCTGCAGGCGGCAGATCGTTTTCTCTCTGTGCTATCCCTTTTATTTTTTACATTTGCCAGTTTAGTCTGGTTTGTTAATTGTCTTATGTATAGGCTGGGAAGTTGGCTAGCTTAACTATTTAATGAGTCATTGAGCTAGCCCCCCTCACACACACCTCACTGACGACGTGCTTTAAACCCAATAACCCCTTTAAGTGGCCCTGTCACCAGATTTCACAATACAAGCTGCACACATTACTAAATAAATCACTTAGAGGCCGGTGGGTATACGTTGATAATCCGTGTGAGAATGGCTGTATAATCCTTTCTGAAGGTTTTACTCCATCTCTCCCACCTCGCCCATTTGACAGTTCTGGTGCTTCCTCCCTGCTGCTGACATCTCCCACTGCTCGGTACAAGCTGCAGCTGTCAGGCTGGGTGGGCAGAAGCTTCATGCCCTCGGACTCAATGTAAAATGTTCATCCTAATAATCCAGATTATACAGCCATTGTGATGTCCACAGCCGGCCAACCCCTTCTTAAAGGGAACCTGTCACTCTCTTCATGCCCAGCATGAATAAGACCCTGACCCTCAATTTACATGACTCTGCCTCCACAGCCCTGTGCACGATTGCCCCCAGATTTTTTTTGTGACTAGCCTTCTACCAGGCACTTTACAGGTCTCTCGCTAAGTAAACACGTGAGAGATCTGTCCATCACCTGGAGCGGTGCTGGGAGAAGCCGGCCGGGGGCCGCACCGGACTAGTCAGGTGTTGCTATATAGTCCTCGGCGTCTGGATATTCAAATGATAGATTATTAAGGCGTATCCGGCTGCAGTCGTGCGCCCAGGCTCTGATACATTCGGTTTGAGCAACATGAATCAAGAGAAAGGTTCCTTTGAAATACTAAAAAGTGCCCCAGATTAAAAATAGTAAAAAAAACTCCTGGACCGGCATCATTCCAATGAAATACGGTCACATGACTTTATTTATCCGCTGGATGCAGTGACGCGTGACTGCATGGAGATACAGCGCCAGCATCATAGGAACGGTTCTGGTCCTGGAAGGGAGTGTGTGGGTTTTTTTGTTTTTTTTCTGGGGTGCAGTTTTGCATTTTATATGCAGTTGTCCTGTAGTGGACAACCTCTGTAATGTTATAATAAAAAAAATACTCATTATGTGGTGCTGAAGCCAATTTCCCCCTCTTACTTCTCAAACCTGGACTTAGTTGTTGGACAGCTGGCTGCAGCAGGAGCCTCCCCCCACTACTCTTCCTGGAGGAGCCTTGAGCCGCCCTTTTTGCCCCTTAACTGTCAGTCAAAAATGGAAGTGATCAGGGGAGAATTAACCCTTATGTTCCATGCAGGATCTTTATAAGACTGACAAGCTGCGAGCAAATATTTCTGCTTCTTTTATCACTCGTGTTAAGCTTTAGTGTTTGTTTTTTTACAGACTTCCATTGGTAATACCTATGTAAATCTTTGCTTACATACCACAGTGTCCCATGTGCGTATTTTGCATGACCGTGCAAGTATTATATTAGAAATTCTCATGTATTCATGCAGGTTTTCAGCAATGATCCTGTACTGTAAGTGGATGGAGGGGGTATAGGAACACATCAATTACGTTGATCCCCTTATCATAAATGTGTTGTTTTTTTTAGGTAACCCGAAGATTAGCTGTTTGCAACATGGACTGGGATCGACTCAAAGCGAAAGACCTTCTGGCGCTGTTTAACTCCTTTAAACCTAAAAGTGGGATAGTGTTTTCTGTAAAGGTAAGTCATTATTAAATCAGAGCCCCTTTATGTCAGTCCGCCCTGGGCCGTCCATATCATCAGACATACATTGCAGCTGCTTATGGAGCCACTGAGCCTGACCGGGACCGGGGGGACATTGTAAGCACCAGAATTTTTTTCTCCCCTTATTCTTCAGAGTAAGAAATAAATACTGTATAGAGACCCCTTTTCCTTAAAATCTCTGATGATGAGCTCCGCAGTGTAAGTACTCCCCAGCAGCTCCCTGTATCACCCGCGCCCGGAGTAGGACCTCTGTGCACATTACACCCTACATTATCATTTCTAAGAGCAGAAACCCCCACACTGGTGATCTCCACCCATCCTGAAAAATTGAGCACACATCCTTATTAAAGTAATCAACTTGACCTCTGGCAATTTGCATGTTCTGCACCTGATCGCAGAGGACGGTGATTGTCTGCAGTGGTCGCATACGTGATGGACATGTGGCCAAAGTCCCTCCCATTTGACATACAGCACAGTACATTTTCTATCTGCGGGACTGCAAGGATGATATCTAATGTATTAACATGTCTCCCGAAAATGATGCCAAGCAGTGGGGGCGCTGTGGTTGTTTATTGCTATTAATACAGTGGTCGCCCTCTAAACTCTTAATCCTTTATACCTGGTATGTTGAGTTGTCGCCAAAAGTTTTAAGACTGACAAAGATTTTGGTTTTCACAGTATGGCGCTTCAGTATTTTTTAGATCTTTTCGTCGTCTGTTTCTATGGTTACTGAGTATAATTATCAGCATTTCATAAGTTTTAAACTTTTATTTAGAAATACATGAAGTTTCTCTGAAGACTCAATATTTACATTGTTGACTCTTATTCTGATGACCACACATTCTTGCCTAATCATTGATTGGCGTTTATCACAATTTTTTGTCTTTTTGACCACAAGTTCTCAGTGGGATTGAGATCTGGGGAGTTTCCTATCCATGGACCCAAAATGTCAATGTTTAGTTCCTCGAGCCACTTGGTTATCCCTTTTGCCTCTTGACTTGGTGCTCAATCAAGTATTGATCACCAAATTGTTCCTGAATCTTTGGGAGTAGTTGTTGTTGTAGGATAATTCGGGCCCCTTCTTTATTTCTGGTTTTGTTCTTAGGCAAAATTGTGAGTGTTCCCCTTCCATGGAAAGAAAAGCCCCCGCCATGAATGGTCTCAGGATGCTGTACTGTTGGATGACACCAGACTCATGGTGGCGCTCACCTCTTCTTCTCCGGACAATCATTTTTGTAGATGTCCCAAACAGTGTGAAGGAGGCTTCATCAGAGAAAATAACTTTACCCAAGTCCTCTGCATTCAAATCTCTGTACTTTTTGCAAAGTTATTTTTTCCGATGATTGTAAGTAGTTAGTGTTCGCATAAACTTGATTTATTTGTCAATTAAAAGTATAAAATCTGATTAAATGCTGATAATTTTACTTCACTAACCGTAAAAACATCCAACTAAAAGACCTAAAAACACCGAAGCATCAAACTTTAAGAAAACCACAGTCTGTGTCCGGCTCGTATTTTTCACCACGACTGTAATTGTATTTACTGCACGATGCAATAGTTTTAGGCAGATGTGGAAAATTTGCTGCAAAGTAAAAATGCTTTAAAAAAAAAAAAAATAGAAGTCTTAATATATTTTTAGCAATTAACAAAATACAAAGTGAATGAATAAAAGAGAAATACAAATCATTAATATTTGATGACTGCACTTTGCCTTCGAAATGGCATCAGTTCTTCTAGGTCCACTTGTACTTGCACACAGATTTTGAAGGAATTCAGGAGGGGGGTTGTTCCAAACATCTTGGAGAACTAACCACATATATGTGGATGAAGGCCTGCGGAAATTCTTCTGTATCTTCATGTAATCACAGACAGATTCAATGATGTTGGGAACAGGACACTATGAAGGCCGTATCACCACTGCCAGGACTTTATGTTCTTCTTTACGCTGAAGATAGCGCTTAATGACATTAGTTGTATGTTTGGTATCATTGTCCTGCTGTAAAATAAATTTGGAGCCAGTCAGAATCCTCCCTGATGGTATTGCATGATGGATAAGTCTTTGCCTGTAATTCTCAGCATTGAGGACACCATTAACCCTGACCAAATACCCAACTCTGTTTGCTGAAATGCAGCCACAAACTTGCAAGGGACCTCCACCATGCTTCACTGTTGCCTGCTGACGCTCATTATTGTACCGGTCTTCTGTGTACAAATTGCCTTCTGTTGCAGCCAAATATTTCACATTTTGACTTATCAGACCAGAGCACCTGCTACTATTTTTCTGCACCCCAGTTCCTATGTTTTTGGGCATCGATGAGTTGCTTGGCCTTGTTTCCATATTGAAGGTATGTTTTTAACTACAGCTCTTCTGAGAAGATCACTTCTGGCCAAATTTTTCCAAACAGTAGATGGGAGTAGCTGGTTCCCATGGGCTGATGCCAGTTCTGAACTGATGGCACTGCTGGATGTTTTCCGATTTTGAAGGGAAGGAAGCTTTGTGTCATTCATCTGCTACACTAAGTCTCCTTTCCAACTATTGCATCTATGGCCCTCATTGTTGCCCAATTCTTGATGCTTTGTAAAGGGAATCTGCCGGTAGGATCAACCCTCCTAAGCCATGTATATGGACATGCAAAGGAAGGTGAGTAAAATGATACCTTGACATCTGCGATCTGATGTATTATTCTAGTGAAATTCACGTTTTTCTTATATGTAAATTAGCTATTCCAGGCTATGGGGAGGATGTTGTCTGGACGATAACTCTTCCTCCAGAGCTTATGTTAAATAAAAGGCAGAGTTACCAGCATAAGACAAGTGACTAACACAGAACAAGAGAAATGACCTTTTGTCTGCTTGCAACACATTTTTTACAGCTCTCGAGCTCTGCTGTATTGTAACAATATTGTATCCGCCATCTTCCTGTGAGCTGGAAGCGGAGAGGAACCTGCAGATGTGTCAGGTACAATCACACACAGCTCTGCAGTGAGATCGGGAGAGCAGAGAGCGGCCATCACACTGGTAACTTCCCCTTCATGTAAAATAATCTCTGGAGGCAGAGTTATCTTCCGGGCAGCGGGCCCCAGAGCCTGGAAGAGGTCATTTATATAAATAGATAAGATGATTTATCAACAACAAGGCATCTGATATGAGACACACAGGTAGGACTCTTTATAGCAGACTATAACCTGTAAGCCCATATTAATCGTTTAGAGGGGTCAAATGTGGTGACAGATTCCCTCCTGAGGAACCAGAGGGGAGGCCGCTGTGCACAGCTAAGCAGGAGAGGGAAAGTGTGCAGTGGAATACGAGGACCCAGGGTGGGGAAACTTAAAGCATGCGCACTGAAGGAAAATCGGGAGAACTAAGGAGAAAAATAAATAAAATGAGAATAATCTCCCACCGACCTGAGGAGAAAGGAAGGCAGAGGGAAAACAACAAAAATCCGTCTCCTACACAGCTGTTTCTGTTTCCTTTAAAGGGAACCTGTCACCTGAATTTGGCGGGACCAGTTTTGGGTCATATGGGCGGGGTTTTCGGGTGTTTGATTCACCCTTTCCTTACTCGCTGGCTGCATGCTGGCCTCAATATTGGATTGAAGTTCATTCTCTGTCCTCCAGAGTACACGCCTGCACAAGGCAATATTGCTCCGGAGGACAGAGAATGAACTTCAATCCAATATTGAGGCCAGCATGCAGCCAGCGGGTAAGGAAAGGGTGAATCAAACACCCAAAAACCCTGCCCATATGACCCAAAACTGGTCCCGCCAAATTCAGGTGACAGGTTCCCTTTAATGACTGTGTTTCAATCTACATATGAACGTGATGATCATTAGCACCTGCTTGGTATAATTAGTTTCTCCTACACCTCATTATAATCTTCCAAATCCCTGACTTTGCACAAGTGTACCTAGAAGAATCAATCCTATTTTTAAGGAAAAGGGCGATAACACCACATATTGATTGATTTAGATTTCTAATTTGTTCATTCACTTTCATTTTGCTAATTGATAAAAATAAACTAATAACACTTCTATTTCATTTCTAGTTGTCTTACTTTCCAGCACTTTTTTCCACCGTACGTGCCAGCGATACATACACTACAGTATGTATCCATGCTTTACTCGCTGACGTTTATATCCTCTATACGAATCCCACAGATTTACCCATCAGAATTTGGAAAAGAAAGATTAAAGGAGGAAGGACTTCACGGACCGACAGAACTAAAGAACGTTTCTGAAGATGTATCAGAAGAAAAATTGTAAGTGTCCAAAAAAACTTTTTTTTCCTGTAATATAAATGAAAACTTCATTCTCCACAAAGCTGAAATATAGAACGTGACACTTTATTTTGCACTTTAGTTGGTAAAGTCAGTGATGATTAAGGCCTCATTCACACGTCGCCGCACAGGTTACACCACTGGTACGTCCGCCCCTGATCTCGCCCATGGATACCTGCCTATGTGCTGTGTTATTTTTGTAGCTATTATTAACTTCTGTGCAGGATCCTGAGATGACGTTGCACAGCACAATCTTGACCATTGTTTTAATGAACAAGCGTACTGAAATAAAATAATAACACCTATACTCTCGTCCAGTTTCGGTGCCGTTCCAGCGGTGTCAGCACTGACTCTCCTGCGGATCACTTGACATAATTATGTCATGCGATCCCTGTGGCCAATCAGCAACCGCTTTATTCTCCCCACCTTAGGACGTATCGCCTACATCCGGAGGAAGTGAGAGGGCAGCAGGTCCGACTTCCTCCAGATGCATGTGATCTATCCAAAGGATTTTGGCCTCAGGCATTGTGTGACATAATGTCACATGATCCCCGGGAGAATCAGTGTTGACGCTGCCAGACCGACACCGGTGGTGAGTATTGGTGTTATTATTTTACTGGGGGCAAAGAAGGGATTGAGGTGTGGTTGACCAAGTAGTGGACAACCCCTTCAATTAATGAAATTACAACATTTTCTTGATTCGTACTAAGAGGCGTATTAAGGCCATAACTGTGTGTATAATGATGGAAGGCGGATGCCGTAACTGAGGCTGAAAATTTCTGTGACATTTCTACTTCTTGCCCTCAGACTCTTCAAGGAGAAGTTACGTGAATACCAGTTTAAACGCCTGAAATATTATTACGGGGTGGTAGAGTGCGACACCCCCGAGACCGCCAATAAAATCTACGAGGAATGTGACGGACTGGAGTTTGAAAGAAGCTGTTCGTTTGTGGATCTGAGGTAAAATGTAGTTATGTGGTGTTTTGCTATGTCAGATCAGTGAGCATCCAGGTGCCGAGACCCCTACTGAGCACTGCACCCCTTTGTGTCTGTTGGCCCTTCTTGGCTCTTCAATGAGCAAAGACTACATGGATTTAAAGAAAGTCCAGACAGAGGGAACGGAAGCGAAGCTGAGCGCTGTGCCACTCCGTTTCTGGTCACCTCTCCTTGCTGTAGGTGGTCTATATACTTTTCTCTGAATCCACCGCTTCCTCCGTTCTCTGAGGAAAGCTGAGCAGAATGGTGGTCCAGCGCTCATATGTTGATGTATGTATTCTGCCAACTATGTTTTTCGCTCTTAAAGGGAATGTCTGAGCTTCCTTTCATCAGGAGTGCACGGCTCGTAGCTTCCAGCGTTGTCAGATGTGGTGCATTCCTGTAGATGGACAGTTTGGACAAGCGTCATAGTCGCTCCACTGACCCGAACTGAGCGCCCTCTCGGGCTGATAGCGGAAGCAGCTCTGCCTCTGCTGCGCAGGACAAGCGTAGGGGCCGGTAAAAGTGGGACTAGCTCTTAATCGGAGTAACCGGCCACTCTGAGAATTGCAGGGGTGGATGGTTAAAGGGAACCAGGTTTGTCCCATATGAGATAAGACCAGTACTTTTCAGCCATGATATGCAGTATTCTAATATGCTGTATATCTGGCCTGCAACAAAAGAAAAAAGCCTTTTATAATACCTATGTGGCGGTCGGGTCCCATGGACGTCACTGGTCTTGGTCCGGCGCCTCCTTCTTCTTGCTTTGTGTGGATGACAAGTCCTACGTTATCCACACAACGTCTCCCGGCATCGCCATCCTCCTCAGGCGTACTTCTATCTGTCCTGTGCAGGGCAGAGCAAAGTACTGCAGTCCACATGTGCAGGCAAAGGCCAAAGAGCCCCGGCGCATGCGCACTGCAGTACTTTACACTGCGCTAGTCAGGGCGTAGGGGCGCGTCATCCGCACGAAGGGAGGCACTGGACCCAACCACCCCGTAGATGAGTATTATCAAAAGGTCTTTTTCATGTCTTGGATATATTAAAATGATAGGTACCCTTTAGGAGCTGAAGTCTTTCAGTATTCATTCACGGCTCAATGTGGACCAATTTCCCTTTAGTTAATTTGTCTTTTCAGCACCCCCCGTGCTTTAATTAAATTGTCAGTGAGTAACCCAGAAATATGGACATCAAGTTGTTTTTTCATTGGGCTCTCGTCGTTTCCTTTTTCCAGGTTTATTCCCGATGATGCACAGTTTAATGATGAGCCTAAAGACTCTGCTGTGGACGTGGACCTCTCTGCTTATAAACCCAAATATTTCACAACTGCAGGTGTTGTAACGTCTAAGGTGCGTCGGGGTTTTGCTGTTCAAACTTGCATTAACCTGAAGGGGTGACATATGTATTTATATATACTTTATATATACACGTGTGTGCATAGTCATAGCTTTTTGGTATACACACGTAAAATAATCTTTAAGTCACACCTGTGATTTCATGCAACATTAACACTTTTTCAGACCATTATATTATTATGCTTTTTTTTTACCAGTTTTCCTGCTAGATACTCAGTTGTTAGTTTTCAATTGTCTCTGAGCTAGTGTGTGAAGACTAGCTGCGATGAAATGTCTCATACACAGCACACACAGACTTGAGGGATTCCTACTCTCCTGTCTATGTTATCACTTGTTCAGACTTATTATACAACACTATTGAGCATTGTAGCTGTGAATCCAGCAACTGGGTAAGATATAATCTGACAAGCAAACACATGTTGTTGCTTAATAGTATCATTCCTTTTCATTTTCCTGTCTCCATAAACTTCAGTAGGCTGGTCGAGGCGATCCATGTAGTTTTAAGGAAGATGTATTTGAGATTGAATGAAGTCAATTAAGAGTTCAGGATGTCAGGGAATAAGTGTCTGATAAGTGGAGAAAGAAGATTTCTCTAATAGGATATATTACAAATCTTATATTCAATTGCTCTTTTGATTCATGTAAAGTTTGGTAAAATGACAGTGTCCATGTAAGTTGTAGTCTCTTGGGTCAGTAACACAGCCAATAGCCTAGTTAGGTGAAATAGCTTTTTATTTCACTATTTAATGTGATAAATAGAGAATTGCCCATCCTACACATCTGTCTAAAAAACTTTTAATTTATTTTTAGGTGGAGCTAACGTGGGATGAAACTGATCAGGATCGAATCACCGCTTTAAATAAACCTTTTAAAAAAAGTGAAATCCTAGACATGGATTATCAGGCGTACTTAGCATCCTCTAGTGAAGAAGAGGAGGAGGAGGAGGAGATTGCACAAGGTACATATACTGCAAGAAAATCTAATGACTCTTACAGATCCATGAGGTCTCTACTGGACCTCTGTGTACCTCACGTCACATACACAGGGGTTTTATTTACCGTATATACTCGAGTATAAGCCGACCCGAGTATAAGCTGACCCCCCTAATTTTGCCACAAAAAACTTGGAAAGCTTATTGACTCGAGTATAAGCCTAGGGTGGGAAATACAGCAGCTACCGGTGAATTTCAAAAATAAAAATAGATGCTCCATACCGTTCATTATTGCCCCAAAGGAGGTTCCATATAAAGCTGTGCCACATATAATGCTCCATACCGTTGATTATTGCCCCATAGATGCTCCATATATAGCTGTGCCATATAGAATGCTCTGCACCGTTCATTATGGCCCCATAGATGCTCCATTTAAAGCTGTGCCATATATAACGCTGCTGCTGCAATAAGAAAAAAATCACACTCACCTCTCTTGCTTGCAGCTCCTCAGCGTCCCGTCTCGGTGTCTCTCCGCACTGACTGTTCAGGCAGAGGGCGGCGCGCACACTAGTACGTCATCGCGCCCCCTGACCTGAACAGTCAGAGCAAGAGGACGCGAAGACAGAGCGGTGCCCGGCGGGTGGAACGTGGACAGGTGAATATAAAATACTCACCTAGTCCCGGCGCTCCTGGCGCTCCCCCTGCCTGTCACACTGTCTTCGGGTGCTGCAGCTCTTCCTCTGTCAGCGGTCACTGGCACCGCTCATTAGAGAAATGAATATGTGGCTCCACCCCTATTGGAGTGGAGTCCATATTCATAACTTATAGGGCAGCACGTGGCGCAGTGGATAGCACAGCAGCCTTGCAGCGCTGGAGTCCTGGGTTCAAGCCCCACTAAGGACAACATCTGCAAAGAGTTTGTATGTTCTCTCCGTGTTTGCGTGGGTTTCCTCCGGGCACTCCGGTTTCCTCCCACAATCCAAAGACATACTGCTAGGGAAATCAGATTGTGAGCCCCAACAGGGACAGCGAGATAATGTGTGCAAACTGTAAAGCGCTGCGGAATATGTTAGCGCTATATAAAAATAAAGATTATTATTATTATAACTTTAATGAGCGGTCCCACGTGACCGCTGAACAGGGGAAGAGCTGCGGCACCCAAAGACAGTGTGACGGGCAGGGGGAGCGCCAGGACTAGGTGAGTATATGACAGACCTCTCTCCCCCTCACCCGCTGACCCTGCCTCCGACCGTGACTTGAGTATAAGCCGAGAGGGGCACTTTCAGCCCAAAAATTTGGGCTGCAAATCTCGGCTTATACTCGAGTATATACGGTACTTGGAATCCACAGAAAGAAATATTATGACCTGCGTCATCATAATCCTTACCTAAGGGGCCCAACAGAGGCTCTATATAAATGCCCGCTCTTTCCTGCTCCATGTGTGAGTCTTTACACTCCTTACAAATGCACAGTTAGGTTCTGAAATTAATATCAAAGAAATGAGCCAGAGCATGAGTGTGAACACGTGCAAAGTGTAAGAGCAAGTTCACACTGTGGACATTTCACAGACAAAACCAAGAGGAAGGCAAAGTGAGCATATACCTAATAGTAAGTAAATAGTAAAGGTACAGTGGGTGCGGAAAGTACTCAGACCCCTTTAAATTTTTCACTCTTTGTTTTGTTTCATTGCAGCCATTTGGTAAATTCAAAAAAAGTTCATTTTTTCCTCATTAATGTACAATTCACCCCATCTTGACTGAAAAAAACTGAAATGTAGTAATTTTTGCAATTTTATTAAAAAAGAAAAAATGAAATATCACATGGTCATAAGTATTCAGACCCTTTTTTTAGTATTGAGTAGAAGCACCCTTTTGAGCTAGTACAACTATGAGTCTTCTTGGTAATGATGCAACAAGTTTTTCACACCTGGATTTTGGGATCCTCTGCCATTCATCCTTGCAGATCCTCTCCAGTTCCGTCAGGTTGGATGGTGAACATTGGTGGACAGCCATTTTCAGGTCTCTCCAGAGATGCTCAATTGGGTTTAGGTCAGGGCCCTGGCTGGTCCAGTCAAGAATGGTCACAGAGTTGTTCTGAAGCCACTCCTTTGCTATTTTAGCTGTGTGCTTAGGGTCATTGTCTTGTTGGAAGGTGAACCTTCGACCAAGTCTGAGGCCCAGAGCACTCTGGAAGAGGTTTTCATCCAGGATATCTCTGAACTTGGCCACATTCATGTTTCCTTCAATGACAACCAGTCGTCCTGTCCCTGCAGCTGAAAAACACCCTCATAGCATGATGCTGCCACCACCATGTTTCACTGTTGGGATTGTATTGGGCAGGTGATGAGCAGTGCCTGGTTTTCTCCACACAAACGGCTTAGAATTATCACCAAAAAGGTCTGTCTTCGTCTCATCAGACCAGAGAATCTTATTTCTCATAGTCTGGGAGTCCTTCATGTGTTTTTTAGCAAACTATGCCGGCTTTCATATGTCTTGCACTGAGGAGAGGCTTCCATCGGGCCACTCTGCCATAAAGGCCCAACTGCTAGAGAACTACAGTGATAGTTGACTTTGTGGAACTTTCTTCTATCTCCCTACTACATCTCTGGAGCACAACCACAGTGATCTTGGAGTTCTTCTTTACCTCTCTCACCAAGGCTCTCCTCCCACGATTGCTCAGTTTGGCTGGACGGTCAGATCTAGGAAGACTTCTCGTGGTCCCAAACTTCTTCCATTTAAGGATTATGGAGGCCACTGTGCTGTTAGGAACCTTGAGTGCTGCAGAAATTCTGTAGTAACCTTGGCCAGATAATTCTGTCTCTGAGCTCCTTGGCCAGTTCCTCTGACCTCATGATACTCATCTGGTCTGACATGCACTGTGAGGTCTTATATAGACAGGTGTGTGCCTTTCCTAATCAAGTCCTATCAGTTTAATTAAACACAGCTCTACTCCAATGAAGGAGTAGAACCATCTCAAGGAGGATCACAAGGAAATGGACAGCATGTGATTTAAATATGAGTGTCTGAGCAAAGGGTCTGCATACTTAGGACCATGTGATATTTCAGTTTTTCTTTTTTAATAAATTTGTAAAAATGTCTACATTTCTGTTTTTTTCAGTCAAAATGGTGTGGAGAGTGAAAATTAATGAGAAATAAATGAACTTTTTTAAATTTACCAAATGGCTGCAATGAAACAAAGAGTGAAAAATGTGAAGGGGTCTGAATACTTTCTGCACCCACTGTACAAGTAAATAGTTATGGCGCATGTAAATAACACAGGGTACTTAGTTATCACTCTTTTGATCAAAACAGCGTATAGCAAGGTGTTCCCAGGTGTACCCAGTCGGGACAGTCTTGTCTTTGTCAACCGACCTCAGTGTGAATAAGGGCAGAGCAGGACAGAAGCCTGACAAGTTCAGACACCTGTCCATGGAAAGCTATATAGATGACATGCCTAGCTCAGAAAGGGGGTCTTGCCCCTGGTAGTACAAAGTAGAAAAAACTAAAACAAAACCATGGACAGGTGTCAGAACTAGTCGGGCTCCCGTCCTGCTCTGCCCTTATTCACATTGAGGTCGGTTGACACATAGTAAGTAGTGATGAGCGAGCGTGCTCGCATAATGTGCTATCTTGAACCCGCTTGTGTGCTAATAGAGTATCTTTGGCGTCCTCGAATACTGTGTTCGAGTCGCCGCGGTTGTTTGACAGCCACAACACATGCAGCATAGTTAGTAATGGAGCATGACGAAGATACTCTATTAGCAGACGAGTGTGCTCGGATAACCCCTTGTGTGGGCACGCTCGCTCATCACTAATAGTAAGGCTTTCTGGGTACACCTTGTGGTGGTGGGATGGCTTTTACGCTGTTTTGATCAAAATGGTGATAACTGAGTACCCCATGTTATGTACTTGTACTACTTCTATTTCCCTACTACAAGGTATTTGCTCCTTTTGTTTTCTTCTTGGTTCTGAAATTAGCAGGGCGACATGCAAAGAGGTTCCAATGGGAGAAATAGCTTAAACCTAAGATGTGACACTTCTGTTTTGAAAAGTCTTTCTTCACATCATAGTTTTCACCTCTCCTGCAGATAGGATAAATGTTCGATCCCCTACGGCGGTCCCAAACCTCTTTTTGCTCCAATATGGACTGACGGTCGAATACTGCTCATAGGTTCCCATCATCCCCATACACATTGAATGCAGGAACACGGAGCATGCTTTACTGCTATTCTGTTCCAGATCCTCCCCCCTGTGGAACACTAGTGATCAATGGGACCTCCAGGGATCAGAAACGTGTCCATTTTCCTGTAGATGGATAATAAACATCGGTTAGGGAGCAAGAGTACAGCTACGCTGTAGGGCTGGCGACACATGCCAGTGTCAGCGCGTTTGTGTTTCACAATTGTGCACCCGTTGGTGGAGCTTTACCCGCGCAGCCAGACGCAAAGTGCGGCCACAGCACCCTTGGGGTCGTCAGCAGTTTGCCGCCTACAAGGTCTCGGTGCCACATGGGAGCTGCAATTCTAAAAAGAATCCAACATGATTTCTACCCTGACTTCAGGAATCCTTGGTTATGACTTTCTCTGTGTAAATCTCCAATGGGCTGGAGTATACGGTACCTTCCGTGAAACATTTTAATTGGAAATTTTAATGTTTCAGGTTTTTTTGTTCATTTTAGAAACTGAAGTGTCTGCAAAGCCTGAAGATGCAAAATCTAAAAAAGGTCCGAAAGACGATGATGAGCAAATTCAGCGCTACAGGGAGCTGCTGAAAGGTATCCAGGAAAAAGAGAAGAAACAGCAGGAAAAGGATATAGAAATGGAAGTGAAATGGGTCCCGGGTAAGTAAGCTTGCTTCTTCCTCCAACATCCAGAATACTGTGTAGCGATGCATCAAATGGCCAGCGAGAGGCACTATCACCTTGTGGTGTGAAGACGATAGAAAGTCCTCACTTGTACGTCCACAGGACATAACGGAGGAGGTACAGGTGCCAAATGGAGCCAAGGTGCGGACAAAGACCACCAGAGAGGGAAACAATTTTAAGGATCCTCAGATTTAAGAAATATAGCGATAGTAACCTGATTCAGGTTTACTTAGTTTTGGGCTATTAACTAATATCCTGATTCATCACTTGCGATATTTTTTAAGTTAGTTTTCTGTTTTTTTTATCTTTTGGTATTCATTGAATTTTTTTTGTGTCAAATCCTTCAAAATGGTGCACTCAGTTCATGACTTTTACGCAAACGCAAAATCAAAAATATTCTTTATTTTTGTCTTTTAACCTGTTTCGTGACTTTTTTTTTGTCCAAAAAGTCACATGTCCCTCTAAAATGGCTCAAAATGTGTGACAAAATATCTTGCGTACATGAAACCACTCCAGCTGGCGCTGGAATATATTTCTACCAAATAAATAAAGTTGCAAGTGATAAATTGGCCAGAAACATTTGAAAAACTAAAACGAAGCAAACAATTACAGACATAAAAAAAAAAGAAACAAAATGAGGAGAACAAATAAAATGGACTTGGACGCCGCATGCGCGGTCGGAAAAGACGGGAACGACGCACCAAAAAACGTTACAAGCAACGTGTTTTGGTGGAGACTGTCCGACGCAACCGTCGCACGACGGTTGCGACGTGTGGCAATGCGTCGCACTGCGTTGTTAATAAAAGTCTGTGGAGAAAAAATGCATCCTGCAAGCACTTTTGCAGGATGCGTTTTTTCTCCAAAGCGACGTGCAGTGCACGACGCTAGTGTGAAAGTAGCCTTACTCTTATCAGGACCTAGAAAGTGAGTAAAGAACTCCCCAGATCCCATCAGAAGAGAGAAAGAAGTACTATTTCTCATCTGAAAATACTGACTATTTGTTACTAGCAGTATGGAGTACCATGAGGATTGAAGATACTCAGCTGGCTCCCTCAGTACAGGACGAGATGTTCGGAGAACTGAGGACTCGGAGGAATAGTGTTCCCAGTGATCGAATACATAAAAGCTATGATTTTGGAGTAATGGGAAGATACAGAGAAGAAGCTCGTTATTCCCAGGGATTTTAAGGCTTGTCTCTCCTTTGATCCGGAGGAAGTCAAGGTTTGGGAAGATGTTCCAAAAATTTATATTCCTATGGCCAGAGTGGCAAAGAAAACTTCAATTCCCTTTGAAGATTCGTCATGTCTCCGAGATGCTATGGATAGAAAAGCTGAGGGATTTCTAAGAAGGAGCTAGGAGGCATCAGTCGCCATCATAAGGGGGCCACCATAGCGGCGACCTCAATAGCTAGGTCCATGTGCCTATAGATAGGTGGTTTCTGTGCAGTTACAGTAAGTGGGAAAGGGGCGGCCAGTCGTCCTTATGACTGATAGTATGTGGAAATGGGGCTGCCAGTCGTCCTTATGGCTTATAATATGTGGGAAAGGGGCTTCCAGTCATCACGATGTCTTATAGTATGTAGGAATGGGGCTTCCAGTCATCACTATGTCTTATAGTATGTGGGAATGGGGCTGCCAGTCATCACTATGTCTTATAGTATGTGGGAATGGGGCTTCCAGTCATCACTACGTCTTATAGTATGTAGGAATGGGGCTTCCAGTCATCACAATGTCTTATAGTATGTGGGAATGGGGCTGCCAGTCATCACTATGTCTTATAGTATGTGGGAATGGGGCTTCCAGTCATCACGATGTCTTATAGTATGTAGGAATGGGGCTTCCAGTCATCACTATGTCTTATAGTATGTGGGAATGGGGCTGCCAGTCATCACTATGTCTTATAGTATGTGGGAATGGGGCTTCCAGTCATCACTACGTCTTATAGTATGTAGGAATGGGGCTTCCAGTCATCACGATGTCTTATAGTATGTGGGAATGGGGCTTCCAGTCATCACTATGTCTTACAGTATGTGGGAATGGGGCTTCCAGTCATCATGATGTCTTACAGTATGTGGGAATGGGGCTTCCAGTCATCACTATGTCTTATAGTATGTGGGAATGGGGCTTCCAGTCATCACTATGTCTTACAGTATGTGGGAATGGGGCTTCCAGTCATCACTATGTCTTATAGTATGTGGGAATGGGGCTTCCAGTCATCACTATGTCTTATAATATGTGGGAATGGGGCTTCCAGTCATCACTATGTCTTATAGTATGTGGGAATGGGGCTGCCAGTCATCACTATGTCTTATAATATGTGGGAATGGGGCTTCCAGTCATCACTATGTCTTATAGTATGTGGGAATGGGGCTGCCAGTCATCATGATGTCTTATAGTATGTGGGAATGGGGCTTCCAGTCATCACTATGTCTTATAGTATGTGGGAATGGGGCTTCCAGTCATCACTATGTCTTATAATATGTGGGAATGGGGCTTCCAGTCATCACTATGTCTTATAGTATGTGGGAATGGGGCTGCCAGTCATCATGATGTCTTATAGTATGTGGGAATGGGGCTTCCAGTCATCACTATGTCTTATAGTATGTGGGAATGGGGCTTCCAGTCATCACTATGTCTTATAGTATGTAGGAATGAGGCTTCCAGTCATCATGATGTCTTACAGTATGTGGGAATGGGGCTTCCAGTCATCACTATGTCTTATAATATGTGGGAATGGGGCTGCCAGTCATCACGATGTCTTATAGTATGTGGGAATGGGGCTGCCAGTCATCACAATGTCTTACAGTATGTGGGAATGGGGCTTCCAGTCATCACTATGTCTTATAGTATGTGGGAATGGGGCTGCCAGTCATCATGATGTCTTATAGTATGTGGGAATGGGGCTTCCAGTCATCACTATGTCTTATAGTATGTGGGAATGGGGCTTCCAGTCATCACTATGTCTTATAGTATGTAGGAATGAGGCTTCCAGTCATCATGATGTCTTACAGTATGTGGGAATGGGGCTTCCAGTCATCACTATGTCTTATAATATGTGGGAATGGGGCTGCCAGTCATCACGATGTCTTATAGTATGTGGGAATGAGGCTGCCAGTCATCACTATGTCTTACAGTATGTGGGAATGGGGCTGCCAGTCATCACAATGTCTTACAGTATGTGGGAATGGGGCTTCCAGTCATCACTATGTCTTATAGTATGTGGGAATGGGGCTTCCAGTCATCACTATGTCTTATAGTATGTGGGAATGGGGCTGCCAGTCATCATGATGTCTTATAGTATGTGGGAATGGGGCTTCCAGTCATCACTATGTCTTATAGTATGTGGGAATGGGGCTGCCAGTCATCATGATGTCTTATAGTATGTGGGAATGGGGCTTCCAGTCATCACTATGTCTTATAGTATGTGGGAATGGGGCTTCCAGTCATCACTATGTCTTATAGTATGTGGGAATGGGGCTGCCAGTCATCATGATGTCTTACAGTATGTGGGAATGGGGCTTCCAGTCATCACTATGTCTTATAGTATGTGGGAATGGGGCTGCCAGTCATCACTATGTCTTATAGTATGTGGGAATGGGGCTGCCAGTCATCACTATGTCTTACAGTATGTTGGAATGGGGCTTCCAGTCATCACTATGTCTTACAGTATGTGGGAATGGGGCTTCCAGTCATCACTATGTCTTACAGTATGTGGGAATGGGGCTTCCAGTCATCACTATGTCTTATAGTATGTGGGAATGGGGCTTCCAGTCATCACTATGTCTTACAGTATGTGGGAATGGGGCTTCCAGTCATCACTATGTCTTACAGTATGTGGGAATGGGGCTTCCAGTCATCACTATGTCTTATAGTATGTGGGAATGGGGCTTCCAGTCATCACTATGTCTTATAGTATGTGGGAATGGGGCTGCCAGTCATCACTATGTCTTACAGTATGTGGGAATGGGGCTTCCAGTCATCACTATGTCTTATAGTATGTGGGAATGGGGCTGCCAGTCATCACTATGTCTTATAGTATGTGGGAATGGGGCTTCCAGTCATCACTATGTCTTATAGTATGTGGGAATGGGGCTGCCAGTCATCACTATGTCTTATAGTATGTAGGAATGAGGCTTCCAGTCATCACTATGTCTTATAGTATGTGGGAATGGGGCTTCCAGTCATCACGATGTCTTATAGTATGTGGGAATGGGGCTGCCAGTCATCGCGATGTCTTATAGTATGTGGGAATGGGGCTTCCAGTCATCACGATGTCTTATAGTATGTGGGAATGGGGCTTCCAGTCATCACTATGTCTTATAGTATGTGGGAATGGGGCTTCCAGTCATCACTATGTCTTACAGTATGTGGGAATGGGGCTGCCAGTCATCACTATGTCTTATAATATGTGGGAATGGGGCTTCCAGTCATCACTATGTCTTACAGTATGTGGGAATGGGGCTGCCAGTCATCACTATGTCTTATAGTATGTGGGAATGGGGCTGCCAGTCATCACTATGTCTTATAGTATGTGGGAATGGGGCTTCCAGTCATCACTATGTCTTATAGTATGTGGGAATGGGGCTGCCAGTCATCACTATGTCTTATAGTATGTGGGAATGGGGCTTCCAGTCATCACTATGTCTTATAGTATGTGGGAATGGGGCTTCCAGTCATCACTATGTCTTATAGTATGTGGGAATGGGGCTTCCAGTCATCACTATGTCTTACTAGATTGTGGCCCGATTCTAACGCATCGGGTATTCTAGAATATGCATGTCCCCGTAGTATATGGACAATGATGATTCCAGAATTCGCGGCAGACTTTGCCCGTCGCTGATTGGTCGAGGCAACCTTTATGACATCATCGCCGCCATGGCAACCATTATGACATCTACGTTGATACTGTGCCCGTCGCTGATTGGTCGAGGCGAATTCGCGGCAGACTGTGCCCGTCGCTGATTGGTCGAGGCAACCTTTATGACATCATCATCGCCATGCTGTGCCCGTCGCTGATTGGTCGAGGCCTGGCAGCCTCGACCAATCAGAGACGCGGGATTTCCAGGACAGACAGACAGACAGACAGATGGAAAAACCCTTAGACAATTATATATATAGATAGTATGTGGGAATGGGGCTGCCAGTCATCACTATGTCTTATAGTATGTGGGAATGGGGCTGCCAGTCATCACTATGTCTTATAGTATGTGGGAATGGGGCTGCCAGTCATCACTATGTCTTATAGTATGTGGGAATGGGGCTTCCAGTCATCACTATGTCTTATAGTATGTGGGAATGGGGCTTCCAGTCATCACTATGTCTTACAGTATGTGGGAATGGGGCTGCCAGTCATCACTATGTCTTATAGTATGTGGGAATGGGGCTGCCAGTCATCACTATGTCTTATAGTATGTGGGAATGGGGCTGCCAGTCATCACTATGTCTTATAGTATGTGGGAATGGGGCTTCCAGTCATCACTATGTCTTATAGTATGTGGGAATGGGGCTGCCAGTCATCACTATGTCTTATAGTATGTGGGAATGGGGCTTCCAGTCATCACTATGTCTTATAGTATGTGGGAATGGGGCTTCCAGTCATCACTATGTCTTATAGTATGTGGGAATGGGGCTTCCAGTCATCACTATGTCTTATAGTATGTGGGAATGGGGCTGCCAGTCATCATGATGTCTTATAGTATGTGGGAATGGGGCTTCCAGTCATCACGATGTCTTATAGTATGTGGGAATGGGGCTTCCAGTCATCATGATGTCTTATAGTATGTGGGAATGGGGCTTCCAGTCATCACTATGTCTTATAGTATGTAGGAATGGGGCTTCCAGTCATCACTATGTCTTATAGTATGTGGGAATGGGGCTTCCAGTCATCACTATGTCTTATAGTATGTGGGAATGGGGCTGCCAGTCATCACTATGTCTTATAGTATATGGGAATGGGGCTTCCAGTCATCACGATGTCTTATAGTATGTGGGAATGGGGCTTCCAGTCATCCATGTGACTTATAATATGTGGGCAAGAGGCGGCCACTCGTCCCTATGATCAGCAGTGAGGTGAAGGGTTATTGTTTAGAGCAGCTACATGACAAACTAGATACCGTCCCTCGTCTGCTCTCGGCGCGCTCCCATTTTCCGGGAACGTTCCTGTGCACAGTCATTTCTTTCTTTAGTACATTACCATTCGGGATGGAAAGTCCTGCCGCCCGAGTGTATGATCATGCTAATAGTATAACAGGCTTTCACTTACATTGGATTTTCTGTAATTCCCCCTCATCTGAAGTATTAATATAAACCAGTTGCTGTTGGGAGAGGTTTATGAAGGAAACATTTGGTATACGATGTAGGGGATGGCAGCATCAGCACAGGAGAACGTGAATGGAAAACCTTTTTTGACTTTTTTTTTAATGGAATCTGTGTTAAATTTGGTTTCCAGCATGAAGCTCTTTCTGAATATCTATTTTTGTTGTAGATCAGGCAAATAAAACTTTCTGTAGGTATAAATATTCTGTAATGGTCGGATGATTCCAATTAATAATGTGCTAGCGGCAAAATCCACAGCTAAGAGGGGTGGTCTTAAATACCTGGGGGGCATATGGACTTAATAGCCGGGGTGCTAATATACGGCAGCTTGTTCTATGGCTGGCCTGGCCCGTTCATATATATATTATGTGGTGGTGTGCTCATTTGTATGGCCAGAGTGTATGACCAGATTTCATCTGCGGTGGCCACTTTAGGGGAGATGTATGACCAGCTGCAGCTACTGTCGGTGGTTTCAGGAGACGGACTCGCAGCGATCCCGATTCCTAGTCCCCTGAAACGAGGATACCTTGATGAGTTTAACACATTCCACGTTCAGGGTCTGAGTACAGACTTTGATGTTCAGAATGGTCGCAGATCTCTTGACCCACAATTCAACAGCATCATAGACCTATCTGAAGTGATTGAGCTCAGGTAAGGGGTCCCGCAACCAGTATGGACATTGTTGTTTAATTTGGGCAGTGAATGTCGGATGTATAAAATCAACCTTTTGTGATTTGAAAAATATCAAAGAAGTGATACAATTGCCCACATCTCAAGTTCTGCTCCTGCTCCCCACCGATCTCTACTTCCTGACCTCACCTGGTCACATAGGAAATGCCAGTTTGTGACATTATGCCGGTCCCAATGTGGCCAGTGAGTGGCTGACAGGGCTGTGAAGTCGGAGACGTGGAGTCAGAGTCGGAGCCCATTTTGGTGGACTCGGTGTCATGGAAATTGAGGAGTCGGAGGTTTGGCTTACTGACTCCACTGAAATTCCACTGAGCAGGAATTTCCTATAATTTTGGTGTATCAGGAACAGGACTACCAGGCGCTCTGCAAGCGCCATAAAAGATCAGTGCGGGATCAGCGAGGTGACTTTAATCTGAATGGAGCAGCTTCTGGAGCTGTAGCCCCCAGTTTGGGAAGATCCAGACTTATGCATGGAGCTTTTCATGGGGCTGTGGTTGTGGCACCCAGTTGAGGCAAACTGACTTACTAATTCTAAAACTTCTTGCATAAATGAAACCTGGTACCCCACCTAATGTCAGAAGTGGGGGATCCCCACTCAGTGTCATGGAAGGGGTCCCCTAAGTCTTTAGATTTAGTTTAGACATTTTCATACATTGATAGAACTAATAATGTAGCTAGATGAGTCGGTCTTGTAGAGGATTTCAGAATCTGTCGGGATTCGTTGACTGGCAGCACCAGCCCCTGTGTGGCCGGTGTCATGTCCCTTTGTCAAGGCCATCCTCCTGATGGTTCAAAGCAAGTTTATTTTCCTTTGCTTTGAAGCTGTAGACAGGCTGGCTTTTATCTTCCGAGCTCTGTTTTTCTTAGCATTCCTGTACAAATTCGGTCTCCAGAATTAATGGTAGAATGACAAGAAAACGTCTGCTATGGAATGAAGATGGACATGTACAGTGACCATTCCATCAGATGAGCGCACAATGGGGGTGAATGTGATGTGTACAGTTCTCACCGATCTCAATTTAGCATTGCATGGCCTTTAAAGGTACCTTCACACTAAACAACTTTCCAACGAGAACGACAGCGATCCGTGACGTTGCAGCGTCCTGGATAGCGATCTCGTTGTGTTTGACACGCAGCAGCGATCAGGATCCCGCTGTGATATCGTTGGTCGGAGCTAGAAGTCCAGAACTTTTTCGTCGCTGGATCACCCGCTGACATCGCTGGATCGGTGTGTGTGACACTGATCCAGCGATGTGTTCGCTTGTAACCAGGGTAAACATCGGGTTACTAAGCGCAGGGCCGTGCTTAGTAACCTGATGTTTACCCTGGTTACCATTGTTTTTTTTGTTTTTTTTTACTTTTACAAACACTACATACTCACCTTCTGATGTCTGTCACGTCAGCGACGAAATAAAGTTCTGGACTTCTAGCTCCGACCAGCGATGTCACAGCAGGATCCTGATCGCTGCTGCGTGTCAAACACAACAAGATCGCTATCCAGGACGCTGCAACATCACGGATCGCTGTCGTTCTCGTTGGAAAGTTGCTCAGTGTGACGGTACCTTAACGGTACCTTAAGTCTCCTTACGCCATCTTGGCACTCTCCAGAAGGAGAAATGTTCCCCCTTAGACTCTATTTAGCAAGTATCACTGGTCCTATTGTTTTCCAACCAGGCCCGATCATTGGGGATGTGGGCTTTTTCACACAGCGTATTTCTTGCCTGTCATCAGACTTTTCTCCACCGCTGATAATGCAGGAAATGCTAATTTAATCACTTTTCCTGGTGCACAGAGCTGATAAAAGGAGAGGATTGAAGTCATGGTCTGGTAATTACACCTCCCAGTGGGGGATGAAAGGTCCCCCCAGCACTTTGATCTGTCACAATGCATTTCTGCTATAGTTAAAATGAAAAATCCAAGTAATATGATAAGACTCCGCAAATAAGGCCCAAATTGTCTGTTTATATATACTGAATTCATGCTGTATAGCTCCATTTTAATTTAGGAATGGCTGGGACTGACGTGCTGGCCATCTGCCAGTGGATAAAGCTTTGGTGTCTATAGAGGTGTATACACATTGTGCTTTTTTATAGTGCAAGCCACCTATAGCATATAGTTGTACTGAGGCGATGCGCCAGTAAATAGCATTTTATTTAACCTGGTAGCTAGCCTAGAGATGTAAAACGTGGAATCTCCTAAAACCAGAAGCAGACGATTCAATGCAATAACATTTTATGAAGAGATTTATTTCTGGAGGGTTTTTTTGTGCAGGAAATTATAAAAAAAATTTGTATATTCGTCCAGTAATTTTCTTTGTGCTATTAAAAAAAAATAAATATTGCGGAAACAAAAATGAAAAAATCCCCAATTTTTCATTATGTTCAGAAAAGACCACCACAATCTGCATCCAGAGTGAACTGCTGGTGACCGTGTGGCCATTTTTATTTGGCACTCTAAGCTTATGCACCCCTCTGCAATGAGCACGGTAACATAACTATTAGTTAGGAAAAAAACATGCGCTTTCTTCTAGAAATCTTGTCACTGGGTGTGGTATTGTAGCCAGATTTCTCATATACAGTACAATGGGCTGACCTGCAATATCAGACACAGCCCATGGACAGGATTGTTGGCGTTTTTGGAAAAAAGACCACAATGTTCTAATCTTAAAGCTCCATTATATTTGGCTACCATCCTACCCACTGCCCTAAGACTAACATCCTCCATAATCCAAACCTCTCACTCCCTTCTCCAAAACTTTTCTTGTGCTGCACCTGTTCTCTCGCATGTGCTAGCGCAGGCAATCCAGTTGATTTCCAACATCTACATTGAGCGTGCCCTAAAAACCTCATCTTTTTAGGCAGGCCTATCGCAACGCCTACATATTTCACAGTACTTTTATTTTAAGAGGATACATGTTCAAAGTCAGATGTGCAGCAGTAGGAGTAAAGCCACCCAACACACTAGTCTAACGGCAGACGAGATGGACAGGTATAATGTGTGTGGGGGCATTGGATATATGAGTGTCGGAGGTTAATGATCTGGCATGCCTGATTTCGGGCTGCCAGTCCTTTTGTTCTCCCGCAGTTAAGTTGCTGCCAGAGATGTCTGGTTGTGACTCTTAGAGAACACAGGAGCACTCGGCAAAGTAAGCGCTGGGAGAGATAGATGACGGAGCTGCTGGCCGAAACATCCACCCGAGGTGTATGGGGGGCTTAAGGGTCCTGCTGACAGGAGCTTACAATCTATGTGTAATAAGGATAATATAAAAGGTAAAAAGTGATGGTTTTGTACAGCGGTCCAGCCATCTTAATAAGGAGGCACTACTTACATATATGCCTGAGCTACTGAGTGTATGTAGTGTTGGGGATGGTGTTACATAGAGGGATCAGGTTGTGATGAATGGTGTAGACGAGGAAGAAATGGAGAGGTTAGAGCTGCCTAAATAGATGAGGTTTTATGGGTGTTGGGAATTACCCGGATTATCTGGGGTAGCACATTACTGTACAGGGAAGTGGTGCAGCACGAGAAAAGTCTTGGAGACTAGAGTGGGAGATTTGGATTATGGAGGTCATTAGTAATTGGGTCACTAACAGAACCTAGAGCTTTGTTACGATGGTAGACAAAGATCAGGGAGCTTTAAAGGAGTTGTCCAAGACTTAGTTTTTAGGCCCATAGTTAAAACAAAAACAGGCTGGTAGTTGCTAATAGAGGCAGCTCCCTGCCTGTTCCACCCGGCGCTGGCTCCGCGGTCACAGACCGCTCCTGCCGGTGATTCAGCTGCTCCATGTCAACAGAGGAGCTCTTCTTGTTCCATGCTGCTCTTTCGATGTGGCATGACTTCCAACATTATGCTGATTGACACCCGGTTCCCGGCAGTCAGTCGCTATGATGTAGTCAGTCACGCCTCATGAGTAGAGCAGGACAGAAGCCGATCCTCTGTCCACGCGACTTTAGCGGAAGCCACTGAATGACTGTCAGGAGTGGTCTGTGCCCCGTCTGTGCCAGCCGAGATCAGCATCAGGCACCACCTGCCCGTTAGTTCTTAGGCCCGCAGTAAATAAGTACATGGTCCTGGGTAACCCCTTTAGGGATGCTGTGTATGATTTAGAATATTTAGTCCCTCCGTTCTGTGGGCTGTCACTGTGTTTGATTCTTGTAGGTCAGCCTTTTATATGAAAAAGGAATTAGCGATACGAGTGACACTGTTTCTGGGAGACGCTGTCTATTTTTCGAACCCTTGTCAGTCAATTAAAACAGTTTTGCAATAAGGTTATTTATCGCAGAGAGATGTGATCATAACAGTGGGGTCTTGTAAGGTTAGGACTGCAAAATAAAACTGTCCACATCTTCTACCGGGGTCCGTACCCGCCCCTGGCGCTGCTTGGAGATGGGAAAATACATGATGAATTCATCCCATCTTAATGCATCCGGTGTTGAGTTTCGGTTGGCATTTGGTGCCAGGTCGTATGCCATGGTGCTCCTCGGTACATTGCCAGCATTAGGGTTTTCTTTTCTTATATCAGACATATCGGTTTGCTGTTAACATAAGATCTGAACAGTGATTAGCAGACGAGGTTCGTTAGCGCTGAATCTGGCACTTGGCTCCGGCCAGGACCCGTCTGCAGTAGGTAATCACAATGCCATTTATTTGTCTTTGCTTGATGCTTCATATTTCCAGACCTGGTGCTAAATGAGGCGTTCCAAAGGATCTTGTGATTCAGTATATGATCATCTGCATCTTCAAAGACCGTTTTATGATGGGAGTCACAATCCAGACAACAACAAAATAAGTCTCTGATTAATGTGCCAGCAACTTTTATTGTTTTATAATACCAGATGCAGGAAGAAACTTCTACTCTTGGTAAATGATCCATACAATATATTTTGCAATTCCACTAATAAGTTGAGGTATCACAACCCTCCGCTAGAATGACTGCTGACAAATAGGTGTTATTATGGAGCCACAGTAGTAACGGAACCCGACGTTCCTCACATAGACACAGTTGTACTAATGGGAGTAAACCAGCAGGTGGCAGCGTCCTGGACCCACCGTTAAGGTAAATTCATATTTGGATTCCTTTTCTCCCCAGGGCTAAAGGAAAGCGCAGAACTGATGGTTAAAAACAAACTGGAGGGAAAAGATAAACTAACGCCATGGGAAAAGTACCTGCAGAAACAAAAAGACAAAAAGAAATTGAAGAGGAAGAAGAAGGTAATGTTGTGGCGTTGTGTTGAATATATCATGAGCGAAGTAATCGATCTTGGAAGAATTCCTGAAATTCTGCATTTCAAATATACCATGCTAAGATTACTCTGGCTCAATATTTCCTTAAAGTGGTGTCGTCAACGCTGCAGACAATGACTGTTCTCGGTGTCTCTGAGCGGCATGTGCCGTCAACTCACACAGAGCCACTGAGCTTAGTGATTGGCTGCAGCGCTGTCGGCATTACAGACACTGGGATCCGCGCGGAGACTCCACACTGGACCCAGGGAGCAGTTTTTTTTTTGTTTTTTTTTAGAAATTAAATATGCAAATTGCCTCTTCAGAGAGGAAGAGGACTTGAACTCTAGCGCCACCTTTTGGAAGTAGCAATCCTTAACGTCAATACCACCCCTTTAACAAGCCTAGAAACAAACTGCAGCTGGGAAAAATATAATCTGGTGATGGAAAATTCAGATCTGTGCAAGGCAAGCTGTGTCCAAAATTCCTGAACCAACAAAGCACCTGTAGTGTATTTGTAGACACATAAATTAAGGTTTGTCGCATCTTAAAGGGGTTCTGTGGGCTTCTAATATTGATGTTTAGGCTAGGTCATCCATATGAGGAGGCAGCGGCACCAATCAGCTGCCTTCTCTTCTGCCGCTGGTTAAATGTAAGCTCTTTACTCTGACTAGTGGCCAGTGCCAGGTACTGCAGCGCAGATCCTATTGAATAGGTCTGATCCACAGTTGCCGCATCTTCCTCTGTGCAGTGTATGGAGCTGCGGTGTTTAGCTCTGTGCATTGCTTACATTCAGCTGGTCGGTGGGGCGGGGTGCTTGTGTCGGACCCCCACTTAAACCTCCTAAAGACTAATTAGGTGCATGCACCACTCACCGGACATCATGTTGGGCATCCTTGTCATGCCGATCGCACAACATTGCTTTTCTACCCTTATAATCAAGAGCAGGATATGGAAGCAGGGCCCATACAGCTATCTCTGCTTAATAATAAAAAGTTAGGACCATCAGAACACTAAGAGGAAAAAAAATTCTAATGCAAAAATGTCCTCCAAATATATTCTGGTTCTCCTCGGGCCGAGTCTTGTGTGCTAGCATGTTGGTGACCAGGGTGATGGTGAATGTGATCAGACCGGCGTCTCGGCAATGCAGCCCTTGTGTTGTGTAAGGGTTAACAGTACCTGGCACCTCCAGACTTCTGAGCTTGTGTCCATTTCTGCCACGTGTTTTCATGTCTGCCCGGCCCTCTGCTTGCACATCAATCACAAACATATGTGACGGAGAGGAAAATAATCTGGTTACGGCTGTGGCCGCGCAGCGGCTTTGATCTTTCCTTTCGCTGTGTTTCGGAATGTTGGAGAGGCCTCCGAAAAGAAGGCTCATTTGTGTCTGTGAATATATCGTAAGATCTGGGGACGCTGCAGTGTCCAGAGCCAGATCGAATCGCTGCTGTTTAACTCCTAAAATGCCAAGGTCAGTCTCCAACAGCAGCATTTAAGTAGCGTAATCCCGCCCAGACATCTGTATGGAGGCCCATGACTTTCCCCACCTACGTGATCACAGGGTACCAAAGCCTTACCATGGCAGCAAGGGGTCTGTTGAAGGTCCCACCACTGCCATCTTGGAACTCTTGTGGAGCCCAGAAGCAGTGTATAGAACAAGCAATCAAAAATCGCAGTGATAAGTCCCCTATAAGAGATTTTAAAAATGTTAAAAAGAATAATAAAGTTAAAAAAAAATACAAAAATTCTTATCACCTCTTGTTTAAAAACAAAGACGTTTAAGGAGTAACCATCCTTATTTAATTTTTATTTTGCAAATTAATAATACATGTGAAAAGGAGAAACTTTGTAATGTATCTTATCAGAAAAGTCTGCTTTGTTTGCTTTGCCAGGACTGATCGATCATTAACAAAATTCTCAATTTCCAAATAAAGTCTGTATTAGTGACGTGAGATTGGAGATGACAGTTGGTGCTGATAAGATTCTATGTAGATGTGAGGGAGGAGGAGCTAGAGGCAGAGCTCCTCCCTCCATTCCATCTACATAGAACCTCATCAGCACCAACTGTCTTTGCTGATCTCAGTAATGTAATAATGTGTCTTCACTGAATTGTACCTGGAAATTGAGAATTTTGATAATGACTGATCAGTCCAGGAGGATAAAGGAGCAGAACTCTCTGATAAGACATATTACAAAGTTTCATATTTTCATGTGCTCTATTGACTTATGAACAGAAATGAAACCAGCGGTTACTCTTTAAATAACACACAGATTTGGTTTTACCGCATCTGCAAAAAGTCCAATCTATTAAAATATAAAATGAATCAACCTGTACAGTAAATGCTGTAAAGCAAAAACAATAATAATCAAAACTCCAGGATCTCTGTTTATTTGGCCACTGCACCTCTCGTGTAAAAATGCATTAAAAGGCAATCAGAACATGGTCTGTACCCCAAAGATCGAGCCGATAAAAACGACAGCTCGCCATGCCACAAACAAGTCCTCACACCGCTCCCCGGCAGAAAAACAAAGTTACCACTTACAGAAAATCACAAACCACTTTATTTTCTCAGCATTTTGTAAAATATTATATTAATTTGACTTATTAATTTTACATTTGAAGTACAACAAATAGTTTAAAGGTTTTCTATTTTTATATTTGTTTGGTAATTACGATTGTGATTTATGAGGGATCTAGAACTAAGTTTTGGTTCAATTCTTCTTTAATTGCATTTTTCAGGAAAGTGTAGAGGAATCTGACGAGGAGGATGACGTCCCATCCGATGTGGATATCAATGACCCATTCTTCTCCGAGGAGCTGAAGAAGCCCGGTAATCTAATATATGAAAGCGCAATGTGGCTTAGGCCATGTTCACACCAGCAGTTTGTGAAGGTTTCTGTGAATACACGCGAGATGATGAATAGTGATGAGTGATCGTACTCGGATAAGGTTATCAGAGTGTCTTCTTCAGGCTCGCATAGTATACTCACGACTGTTCGACAGCCGCAACACCTGCAGGGATGGCCTACCAAACAGGAAATCCTTGCATGTGTTGCTGCTCTCGAACAGCCATGGGGACGCAGACATATTATTAGAGCACGACGAAGACACTCGGTTAGCACACGAGCATGTCATGTAATAATGACGTTTGTTGCGATACATTGTAGCAGATTTCATACATCTGCCCTGGAAGAGGCCAAAATCTTAGGTGCCCAGATCCATTCCTCCTGATAGCTGTCCGGATCCATTCCTCCTGATAGCTGCCCGGATCCATTCCTCCTGATAGCTGCCCGGATCCATTCCTCCTGATAGCTGCCCGGATCCATTCCTCCTGATAGCTGCCGGATCCATTCCTCCTGATAGCTGCCGGATCCATTCCTCCTGATAGCTGCCGGATCCATTCCTCCTGATAGCAGCCCGGATCCATTCCTCCTGATAGCTGCCCGGAACCATTCCTCCTGATAGCTGCCCGGATCCATTCCTCCTGATAGCTGCCCGGATCCATTCCTCCTGATAGCTGCCCGGATCCATTCCTCCTGATAGCTGCCCGGATCCATTCCTCCTGATAGCTGCGCAGATCCATTCCACCTGATAGCTGCCCGGATCCATTCCTCCTGATAGCTGCCCGGATCCATTGCTCCTCATAGCTGCCCGGATCCATTCCTCCTGATAGCTGCATCCTATCTTCTGCAGAGATATAATCGCCTCCGTCTTCAGTAAAGTTGCACTTAACAGATTGTTTCGGCACTTCAGGTCTGCAAAAGAAATCTGCCGGTGCCAAGACGCAAGAAGACCAAGAGTCCTCTATGGATGAAGAAGACAAAGAAAAGCGAGAGGTAAGGCTGAGAATTGGGCATCTTCATTGTGTCCTGACAATCCTAGACTGTGGCTGCCAGAGTAAGAGGAGGTCGTCTGTGCAGCCCGCTGGGTTACTATAATGTCATGGGTCTGCAGTGGAAATTAGTGACGCTATCATTTAAAGGGGTTTCAGAAAGTTTCCTAACCTGGATGCATTTCATTGAGATGAGCGTCAGTCAGAGGAGCCTGTCAGTGTCTCATTGAACACACGGGAACGCTCGGCTGGGACGTGCGCTACTGCATACGGGGGAGAGAGCTGTCAGCCGTCATCTCACGTGTATAAGGACCTTGGGTCTGTAGGGTTTTTAGACCATGAACGTAAACGATTGCTTTTATTCACTGGCAACAAACAGATCTGAAGATTAAAATTAGAAATCGAAACACAAAGCACAGAAGAAAATCATAGAGCTTTTTAGATGATGACTCAGTTGCACAGAACCAGAAACTTAAAATGAAAATGTTCCGCAAAATACATTTTAATCAAAACATCTAAGAATAAAAATAAGTTTTCTTTCTTGTTGTGTTTTTTTTTTTTAATTGTTTTTTTTACTCGCCTACCGCGGGTCCAGCACCGAGTCTCGGCCTATGCTCCAGATCTCGTTTATTGTCTGCAGCCTGACATCATATGGTTTGAGCTGCTAAGTGCACCGATTGCTTTCAGTGCTGACGATGTGAATATTTTTTTTTTTTTTCCTAAATCACTTTTGCAATTGAGTTTCATTAGAAATTTGCACAACTTGGCTGTTCAGTGCTTTTTGTTTCCATGCACATTCAACTTTGATGTCATCTTTAGTCTTAAAACCACTGAAAGGAGCTTAGAAAAAGAAAGAAAAGATCTTTAACTGTTCCATCAGTACAAACTCACTGATGGGTTCTCAGTTAACTCATTCTGCAGCCAGCAATAGAAAGTCCAACACACGGGCTATAGAAGGCAAACCGTGCAAAAATTTTTAATGAAACCCAAATGTTAAAATTCTTTATTTTATTTTTTAGCCCCAAATTCCTACATTTAAGTAAAAAAAAAAATGTGTAAAAGTGGGTAACTTTTTTAAAAAGGTTTTTAAAAAGAAACTATCAATTAATAGTTAGTTTTATAGTTTATAGGGGGTGCCATTTGCTGATGATCTTTTGAAGTCTGAGTCCACAAACCCCCTTGAATCGGTCAAAATACTGATTTGAAGTGCGTAAATCACGTATATGGCGCCGTGTCCGGGCTCAATAGTAAGTCCGTGGTTCTGTACAAAATGGGTGTGAGAATGATTGTATGCACCCATAGACTTACATGGATCCCATTCACATGGACACTCCAGAGCGGGGTTTTGATTGATTGGTCGGAGTCTAAAATTTAGTATAGTGACAAGTATTGCCACGTTGTTACATTTTAATGGTTTACTGTGTTTTGTGACTCATTGTCAGCGATTCTCATCCTGCTTTGTACAGTGATTGTACCTGTGCTCAATCAATTAACATTAATGATATGTATGGAGGTAAACCAGTGGGAGCGCAATTCAAAGTAAAAAAACAAACAAACAATGGAAAGACCGAGATGTATTGCATTTTCTGGCTAGTTATGGGAAAAATAGGGTTGCTGTGTAATGCTGGAAGAGTGAAATGAGAAAAAAAACACTTTATTTTTTTTTTTCAACTAAATGCCTGTGGACTGGCAGCCGGATCACAAAACCACCGCTCTGTGTAATGATACATTTCATGGTTTGTTTCAAACTGGTAAACAGATGACAGAGGATTTCTGTCCTCGCCTGGTGTATTTGGTCAGACACCTCCGTGTGCACCGGCGGGAGTGTTTACACTGCATGCTAATGAAATTACCGAGCGGAGGAAGCGGTCGTGTTACTGACACTGATCGTGGATGGAGCAGTTCTGCTGATTGCTCTAACACACACCGCTAGATTACTGCTCGTTTTATCATATTCCTAGTCCTCAGCAGGCGGCCTTGGTGTACGGTCAGTGAGAAGGGTTCGTTCAGTCGTGATTACCAATGGAGATGGTCAGTGGATCGCTCATTAATGAATGGAGGCTCGAGGGAAAGGCTTTAAAGGGAACCTGTCACCCCCAAAATCGTATATGAGCTAAGCCCACCAGCATCAGGGGCTTATCTACAGCATTCTGGAATGCTGTAGATAAGCCCCCAATGTATCCTGAAAGAGGTTAGATTATACTCACCTGGGTGGGCGATCCGATCCGATGGGCGTCGCGGTCCTGTCCGGGGCCTCCCATCTTCTTATGATGACGTCCTCTTCTTGTCTTCATGCTGCAGCTCCGGTGCAGGTGTACATTGTCTGCCCTGTTAAGGGCAGGGCAAAGTACTGCAGTGCGCAGGTGGTGGGCCTCTCTGACCTTTCCTGTCGCCTGCGCACTGCAGTACTTTGCTCTGCCCTCAACAGGGCAGACAATGTACACCTGCACCGGAGCATGAAGGCAAGAAGAGGACGTCATCCTATGAAGATGGGAGGCCCCGGATCGGACCGCGACGCCCATCGGACTGGACCACCCACCCAGGTGAGTATAATCTTACCTCTTTTTCTCATCTTTCAGGTTACATCGGGGGCTTATCTACAGCATTACAGAATGCTGTAGGTAAGCCCCTGATGATGATGGGCTTAGCTCATCTTTGATTTTGGGGGTTCCCTTTAAGCCGACATCAAAGCCTTACTCCACCATAGTAGGGGCATGTACATAGCATATTAATACCTACTGAATTCCCTCTGCCCTGCAGAGTGTAGATAGTCTAGCACCAGGCTGATTTCTTGTATATCGGGCTACCTGTACAGAAGTTCTATCTGCTGTACAATACACTG